>NC_038250.2:41708640-41900312 GCF_000004515.6 Glycine max
ATCAAAAGTGAATCCAGGTGGAGATAACTCACACACCACCGACATGGTTGGGGACTCTTATGGCTTTTTTTTTCTTTGAACCTCTCCCCCAGTTGCGTGTCATTTCATGATTCTCTTTAGAGAGCCTGTGAGACCTGATTTCCCCCTTTGTGGGTCATATGTTTCACTCCGACCCAGAATCAAAAAACCATCTTTCCGCAAACCCCTTAAGAATTTAAGGAATTTTGGAGCTTTGGAGTTTGGTCAATATTTGGAGGAGGGGGGGGGGGGGGGGGTATGTTTCATTGAATGATATGTTTTTATTGGCCATGCTTGATGATGTATACATATATTGCCTAATTGTTGCTTTATTTTTCAATTGCTTTCAAATGCTACTGTCCATGATAAAAAAAATCAAATAAAAAAAAGAATGAAGTTGAATAAATAAATGAAGTCTTGGTTTGAAGACTTGGATTGGTTTGAGGACTTGGTTGATTTTGTTTTGGGTTTAATTTTTAAAGCTTAATTTGTAATTTTGGTTTTGGGGTTATTACTTTTTCTTACTTCCCACTTATTCCCCAATTCTCCTCTATTCCTTTGGGTTTTAACTATTATCCCATACTTTCATCTACCTTGTCCTTGGCCCCATTACAACCTTAAAAGACCTTTTGATCCTCATGTGCATGTGCTTGTGATGTGGTTGTCAATTTTAGAGTCTTGCCAAGTCTATGTGGTGTTTGTTTTCATGGGTGCTCTGAGAGTAAACAGTAGCCTAGACACTTGAGAGATAGAGTGCATATCTTGTGAGGCTCTATCACTTTTCATTCTTGAGTTGATTAATTATCTTGCCATGTTTGAGATGCTTGGATGATTTCCATGACGACCTTGATTCTTTAACTCTTTACGTGTTGGATGTTACCCATTCTTTTCATTCCTTGAGATTCATTGAGAAATATGTAATTGTTGTTGTAACACCCTGATATATATATCTATATATTATTAGTAATTATGTTTGATGTTTGATTATTTGTTGCGTTATTTTCATCCGTAATTATTTTTAAGGAAGTTAATTTAGTTAATAGAGGGGTGGATAGATAAGGATCTAGCTTCTCAAAGAAGCCTCTTGAGAAAGCTTCTCAAAGAAGCCACGAGGAAGCTTCTAAAGGAAGCCTCTTAATGAAGCTTCTAGAGAAAGCTACATGAAGCTGCCTCGGTAAAAACGCTGCCCAGCCTTCATTAACCGTTGGATCTTCTCGAAATTTGGCCTTAAACTTCACAGGACACTTTTTCCATCATGTGACCGTTGGGATCTTTGAGAAGATGCCTGGAGTGTGCTAGAAGCCTCTTAATGAAGCTTCTGGAGGAAGCCTCTTAATGAAGCTTCTAGAGAAAACTACATGTAGCTGCCTCGGTAAAAATGCTTCCCAGCCTTTGTTAACCGTTGGATCTTCTCGAAATTGGGTTTTCTACTTCACAAGACACTTGTCCATGATCGGACCGTTGGGATCTTTGAGAAGATGTCTGGAGTGTGCTAGAAGCTTCCGTTCCCGAGAGCATCTCATATTTAAGCATTTCAGCCATTGCTTTCGTGTAGCTTAGGAAAAACGTCATTTCTTCTTCTTTCTTTCTTCCAAAGCCATTTCTAAAGTTCCAAGAACTTTCTCCATCACCCACATCCACCATTAGCCACCACAAACCATCATTGTTCTCCATTGAAAACCCACATCGAGAAGAACCCTTCAACCGAAGCAGAATTTCCAACTTGGCTTGCGGTTTTGGTAGAGAACGAAAATCCTAATCTGACCTTTCATTTTCTTTCGAAGTAACCATGGTTCTATGATTGTTTCTTGTTAGTTTCATCTTGTCTTTGCATCTTTTCTGACTTTGGAACCGCCATTGCATGTCTTATGCTTCCTTTGAAAAACCTTAGAGAAAGAGACTTTGTAAACGTTATCCTTTCATGAAATGCATGTTATTTTCGTAACCTACACTAAACCCCGGTCACATTGGCGTGGTCGGAATTTCCAAATGATGTTCCTTTGTAAACCCCGAAATGCTCTCAGCTCTTTCATGTAGTGATGTGGGTGTTTGACCCAGAGCACTGTTACTAGCTTTGTTTTTTGAAATCCATACTAAGTCTCCTTCGTTTTGGCATAGTAGAGGCTTGCGTGGAATCGACGAGCAAGGACGAAAAGAAATCTTCAAGTGACGCGATGAGGAATCCGCGGGGTAGCTCACGATAGGTAAGGGGAGTTTATTATAAAATTTACCATTTTAACACCATAGTTAGGGTCAGGGAACCTAGCTATGAGGATATCTATCTGTCCCTGTTGCATGCTAATTTTTATTCAAAGAAAATTACGTTTTAACTAATGGGATGCGATATATATATATATATATATATATATATATATATATATATATATATATATATATATATATATATATATATATATATATATATATATATATATATGTATTGTGATGAATGATATTGTTTTGGTTGTTTGAAATGTGTTGTTTGAAGACCGTGCGTGTGGAAATGATATTGTTGTGTTTGTTTGAATTGTTGTTGATGTTGCTATTGAGGATTTTAATTGATATGTGATGATAATGATAATTATGATGATATTGATTTGAGATGACATTGTTAATAAAGACCATGTCAACATGAATTGTTATTATTGATGAATATGTGAATATGAAATGAGGTTGTTGTTGTTGTTGATAACGTCATTGAGATGAGATGATATTTATGTTGTGAATGACATGGAAATACGATTTGTTGATTGATGTTGGAAATGCATTGGCATGTGCATGTTGTGTATGTTCGTGGGGGGCACTGTGCACTGACCTTTCAGGGTCTTTGGCACTAGCTTATGGCCACGTTCATACGTTGGATGTTGTGTATGATCGTGGGGGGCACTGTGCACTGACCTTCCAGGGTCTTTGGCACTAGCTTTTGGCCACGATCATACGTCGTATGAAGTGTATGTCATGGGAGGTAGAGTGCACTGACCTTGTCGGATGGCCCAGACGTGGGTAACTAGCGTGGTTAGAGAATCTAAGCATTCCTGAGGGGATGCTTAGGTGCTTTAATTGGTCCATGGTCTTTGGCACTTACTTTTGGCCGTGATCATAGCTCATACGACACAGGAAATAGAGTAACTGTGGCCAAGTGTACTTTGTACTAGGGGTCTGTCACCTGGTAAGGAACACCTTTGGGCTCCCAGGCTGATCACCTATGGGAGGGGGGCTGTTACGTGCACAACCGGGTGGTCTCGACAAACTCAGCACAGTTCCCTAAGTGAGAGTGTCGTGTAGACACGCTTAGGCTATTTCCTGATATTTGGTTGTTGTTGGTACATACCACATTGCATCTGAGTGTTGAGTTAGGTGCATGCATCATTCTGTGTAGTCTTGATTGGGTCCATGGATGGATGATGAGTAATTGTTGGATGTGAATGATGAATATTTGTTGGATATGAGTGTTGAATAATGATTGTTGTGTATGCTTATCATGTTTGCCTATGTTCCTTGCTAATTGTGGTTATTTGGAATTGGTATTGGTTCTTTTATAATAAGCTCACCCTTGCAATTTTGTATCGTGTGGTTGATACCTGTGATGATCACGAACCTTGTTCGTGGGAGCAGAATAACAGTGGCAGGATGTAGGGAGTAAGATTCTGGTGAGGAGCCGCCGAGCCGACGTGATGACGTTGGCGTTATTTTGGGAGAGAGTTGTGTTTTGTAATCAACTCCTCCGTAGTTGGCTTTTAAGTTTTATTTTGTTGAGTTAAAGATGTAAAACTGGAATTTTAATTATATATATATGAACATATTTAATTTTCGTTATGTGTATGACATGTACTGAATTATTGTTTCTATGTAATTAAGCATATTCACTTAAGTAATGACGTGTTGTTGGATGAATTTATGTTGTGACAAAATCACTTCTATTTTCATAATAAAAAATTAAGGGAGTTCTTTTTATAAAAATTGAAATTATCTAATATTAGAGTGTGGATACCGTAGCGACGAGGCGGGTCGTTACAGTTGTTGTGTCTGTTTGTTTCTCTTTAATGTCTCTGGATTTGTCCCATGCTTTGTTTTTTTAATTTTATTTTGCCCAGGAGTGCAAAAGGCTAAGTGTGAGGGGATTTGATGTGTCATCATTTTCTCCTATTTCTTAACCCTTTTTGTCACCATTTTAATTACTGATTAGCCTTAATTGTCAAATTAATTATGCAGTTTTATCATTTGGGCCTACTGGATTAATTTTGTGTTTTTAATTTAATTTTAGGAGAATTATAAGCAATTGGACTTGAATCCAGAAATGGGGTTGGACTTGAAGTGAGCAGACTATTTTATTCTACCAAATCTTATCTTATCTAGATTTTATCTCATCTAGATATTATTTCATCTAGATTTTATCTTATCATATCTAGATTTTATCTCATCTAGATATTATTTCATCTAGATCTTATCTTATCTTATCTTATCTAGATTTTATTTTATTTATGGGTTTGGACTTAAAACAGATTTGTAAGCTTTGGGGCTGAGAACATATATAACAGCACCAAGGTTCTAGTTTGAGCTATCTCTCTTTTTCGTTTTAGTCTTTTTCGTTTTAGGGAGAAAGAATAATTTTAGGTTTTGCAAGTCCAGTTTTTACTATTCACGTAGCAATAAAGTTTTGTTTTCTGCTTCAATCTAAAATTTCGTTTCTACTGATTAATGGAAGGCTAAGTCTCCAGCGTTGTTTTCTCTTGAGGATCAAGCATAGCTCTCTTTGAGGTTTTATTATTTCTATTGAATTCTGATCAGTTTTTCCTCTTCACCAATTACTCTATATTTGTTGCTATTAATCCATGCATGCTTAGTGCTTGATTAATTGTCTCTGCACTTAATTTACGTTCATGCTTAATGATCAATTTGTTCATGATTAATCGGTGTATGTGTTGCTTAATCACATAATGAATGCCTTATGTTAAATTTTGCTTAGTAATTTAATTTAGGGTTGGATTAAGTGGTTGAATTGATAAATGATAAATCCTCGTAACTTAGGATAAGAGACTTACTTGTGAATCAAGGGGAAACAACATGTTTTAATTCTGTTAATTTCTAATTCAAATTTGCTTGCTGTTTAATTTACAAAAACAAACAACTCACCCAATTCGTTACTGTTTTATTACTATCTGTTATGAACATTTGGTTGACCATTGCTCGTTGGGAGACGACCTAGGATCACTTCCTGGATACTGCATTTTTAATGTTTATTTGATTCGGGTACGGCCTCAATCAAGGAGTCTACACACATAGAAGGGGCAAGAAACAAATGTTCTACTACATTCAAGAAATTGAAGATTTTCCCAATGAATCGGCTCACCAACAACACCATCATACAACACCTTGGCAATCCATATGTCATATGCCATGCTATTCACGTTAAAGAAGCGTTTCGAGGAGGCAACCAAGCATTTTAACTTTAACTTATTATTTTTGCATTTTAAATTTTTAGGATAGTTTAAATTTAAATTTATTGCATTTTAATTCTTAGTATAGGTTTTAATTTTAAGTTTAGAGTTCAAAAAAATAAAATAAATTATCACTCAGTAGCATAGCGCTAACTTGCATTTTTGAGTTTTGTTCATCATGTGCAGCGTTATTAATGACCAGCTAGTTTGGAGGACCACATA
This sequence comes from Glycine max, assembly GCF_000004515.6. Classification (NCBI taxonomy): domain Eukaryota; kingdom Viridiplantae; phylum Streptophyta; class Magnoliopsida; order Fabales; family Fabaceae; genus Glycine; species Glycine max. The sequence continues at coordinate 41,714,319 of NC_038250.2, forward strand.
CTCACTGTCTAGGGAGGTGGCGAGGCTGCAATGGATAAGAAGAGATGTTAAGGGCTCTTCAACCCTAAGTGAAGCCTTTCTTACTTTTTAATTTTGCTTTATTAGTTTAGTTGTTTGGTATATGTATGGTAGTTTAGGAATATGTTTATTATTAGGAAGATAAAGAAACACAAGTAATTAAGAAGGATCATCATTTTCTTGCAAACCCACCATAAAATATACTTTTTTGCTTAAATCATTCTTTGTATGGTTGAACTCAAATGCTAAAAGTGAAAACCATTGATTTTCCCTGATTGAGATGTGTAATGAGTTTGGCATGAAAAATTGAAAGCAAATAAAGCAACTTGTAGACCTAGTCTGGTGAGTGAGTGATCCTTATAATGATACAAATATATATTAAGAGACACTGTTATTTCTCTCATAGTAGACTTGATTGAATCTCTTGTACATTGATTGCAATTGTATGCATTGAAATGATCAAGGTCATGTTTGCATGTTTAACCAAGAGCAAAAAGTCTACCCTACATTGTTTATCCCTTGCACCTTACTTTGAGCTTAATTAATGTATCCTTTTCTAATTCCCTAACCTTGAAATTTATATGCTTATATATGTGCTACTACCCTTATCTTAAAGGATAGGAGAGCATAGGTCTAGGAATTAGGAAATGTTTTAAGTTTGGAGTGGAAATGCACCACTCAAAGGGAACAAAATAAAGGGTACCAACAAGCTCTCACGTGAACAAAGGTTGAAAGTATTATCCTCATTCTCTTTTGTAGAGTATTGAAAAAGAAATTTTTTAAAAAACAGAAAAATAAAGAAAATCAAGAGAGAAGCAAGTAAAGAAAAAAAAATCAAAAATTGAGGACAAAACAAAGTATGTATGAAATTGAAAATCTGGGGTACCAAGGATTGGTAGGAAGTGAATGAAAAACCAATGAATAGACTAAATGCTTTACTTCCTTTGAGTTACTTTTGAATATCTAAAGAAACCAATTTTCCTTGTTAGCCAAGCCCCATTACAAGCCAAGAAAGTCCTTAGTGATCTTTGCATGCATTTGATGTGTTGATTAACTTGAGATGAAAGCCAAAGTTAAACTATGGTGTCTTAAGTTGTGAATTGAGTAAACACTAACCCAAAAGCTTAAGAGTGAAACACTTATTGTGAGGACAAGTTGCTATGCCATTAAAGTTGATTTTCATCCTTGTTTCATATTTCTAACCATACATTTGATTTGGTTGAGCTAAAAATTTGAATGTGGGAACCATAGTTAGTTGATTGAAGTACATGAACAAAAAATTGTTGAATAAAGGGTAATGCAAGAAGAGTGTGTATGTAACTTGTCATTGTATATCCTTAGTCTTTGGTTTTAATTAGTCTTTTGTTTTTTGAGTCTTAGTTTAAATTTTTTTTTTGAGGACAAGCAAGGTTCTAAATTTGGAGTGTTGATCAACGTCAAATTTATCAGATTTTCAAATGTATTTTATGATGTTCATTTGACATTTTAGTTAACTTTAGGCCTTGTTTTGAAGCAAATTAAATTTAAATTCAATTTTTACTTTTTCTTAGGTAGAATTTTATGTTTTAGTTATTTTTAATGAATTTTTCATATTTTTTTATAGCAAAAACAGGTCATTCTAACAAGAGCTCTAGAGGTCCAAAATCAACAAAAAGTTCTGGAAGGAGAAATTGCAAAAAAAAAATGAAGATAAAAGTTAGGAAAATCAAGAAAAAGATATTTTTCAAAGCTAAATCAGCTGAAGAAGAAGAAGATAATTACTTGAATTAATTAGTACTATTATTTGTTTGTAATTTCTTATGATTATTTCCTTAACTAAATCTAGTTATAATTCTATAAATAGAAGGTTGGGCATTCATTGTAACGTGTAGAAGTCCCGTACAATTCTTAGAATTATATTTTAGACTTCCACCTACTAGACACCTCCATTATTCCATTAGACACTCTCGATTTCATTGTATTATTTTTATGAGTGCAATTCCTTCCACCTAGGAGAGGAAATGATGAACCTTGTTTCGCTTTAATTCTATCAATTCAATACTTCATCTTGAGTTTTATTTATTTATTTCCATACTTAATGCTATTATTTGATTGGTTATCTTATAGATGAATTCCAGAATTGACTTGCACTTTGGCGAGCCTAGTTGAGACCTGAACATGAATCAAGTACTTAATTGGGATTATCTCTAGGAATAGAATAATATTGGTTAAGTCTTGCTAATTCTCAATCATAAAATGTTAATTGCTTGTGTCGGTATGTCCAAGGGATTGAGTATCGGACATATAGTTTAGAATCTACGACCATGCGGGAGCTGGGTAGAATACATTAGTGAATTGGGGGTGAGCAAGAGAGATGAGTAGAAAATTGTGAAGTTATAGTGAATTGAGAAAATTCCAAGTCCAAAGCTAGACATTCATTCATCAAGATCGACGTCACCATCCAAGTCTAATATTTCTATCTTTACTTAATTATTTTATTTTTTATTGCAATTTATTTTATGTTATTTATTTAGTGACAATCACAAAACAAAAATACAAAATTCTAGTTCTTAGTTAAATAATTACATGAAATCCCTCCTTTATTCCTTTGGTACACGACCTAGACGATAGTTCACTTACTACATCATGATTGGGTTACACTTGGCCTATAAGTTGAATCTAACGTGAAATAAAACCCTAAGAGTAATGCTCGTCTTAAATTGCTATTCACTTCCTATCTATTACATTTTTTAACTTCCTTAAGGTGTTTGCGAAAATGCCACAGGAACTGAAGAGAAATAGTGCTTTTGTGTGTTTTTTCTTAAATTTATTTCAGTAAAAAGTACCGATGATTTTTGTTTATGACATGATCAATGATTTCTTCATGGTAATATTTTTTTTGTTGTGATAAAGTATCAATTAATGAGCTTGATCTCCATGACCACTGTGAGTATAATTTTTGTAAATATTGTTTAATTATTATATCTAAAGCAACAAATTTAACTGTAATATTCTTCATTCTTTTCTTTTCACTACCACAAAAATGGTCTTCTACAACACAGGTTTTACGATGGTTGTATAAAAACAGATGTTGTAAGTAAAGCAATGGCAATTTTGTAAATAACTGGAAATTTTTAAAGACGGTGTTGCCAAAACCGTCTTTGAAAATGCACTACAACATCAGTTCTTGGAGAACCAGCGTAGAATGCGAGAATACAATGTCTTCAGGGAATGCACGGACTGGCTCTCTCTCTCTCTCTCTCCTTATTTTCATCTTCTTTTTAATATCTCTCTCCCTCAATTTTAGAAAACCCTAAATTCTCCACCTCGCTCTCTCTCTCTTCATACCTCCATCGCTGTGGAGATCCCCATAAAGCCGGTGAAGATATAGAGGCACAGGTGTTCGTTGCTCACGAGATTGAGTTGGATTCTTCACCGTCGGAAGCTATCCTCTTTCTCGTCCGAACATGGCATCTACATCCGCCTTATCAAGTACATCTACTAAACCTCCGTTTAAACCCCCATCTCCACGCACGTATGGCAAATTCAAAAACCTTATCTTGTTATTGAAAATGTAGAATAACAGGGTCCTACAACTAATCACGGTGGATCTTTGTTTGGTAAAGTTTGGTCTTTTGTTCTTTAACAACACCTTATCTTGTTATTCAATCCAAATCCCTTTGTCGGCACTTTGCTTTGATGTTGATAGGCCAAGAAGTAATTCATAAACCTCCTTATAGTTTTCCTTCTAATTACAAAGTCCATGTAATTCTTCTTTTCCATCTAAAGTTTTTGGTTCATTCAAATGTAGGAGTAGAAGTCATGTTCGGTGGGACATAAATTTGGGTTTAGTGGGGATAAGAAACCTGATGTTGCATTTGGGTTACCTCAACCAGGTGGAACAACTAGTGTTCTACAATAGATGGAATCATCACAATACTATGCTGAGAACAATCTTGCCATGGCAAGACGATGGGTAAGCACTATTGTAAAGTGTTATTCATTAGATTTGACCATTTTATGCCTGTATGTTGCTTAGTTAGACACCATGGTTTTTTTTTATTGTTTTTATAGTTCCATGGAAATATGTGAGTCAGAGAATAAATTTTTTGTGTCAATAAGACAATGTTTTTATAATAATTTGTGAAGAGAGAGTGATCCATTCCAAAAAATTTCAAGTGTCAATGAGACAATGATTAAACTAATATTCCATTGTCTTTGTTTACTAGGAGGGGATATAACATTGTAATGACAACCATCCTATCATCTGATGTTCTTGTTGGATATTTTTCATGGGCTGAGTATGATATCATGGCACCAGTGCAACGAAAAACTGAAGTTGCTCTTGCAGCTGCATTCATTTCCAATTGTGGTGCTCGAAATATGCGGTTGCAGGATCTTGAAGCCCTTGAAAAATCTAATATCAAGATTGACTCTTATGGTGGTTGTCATAGGAACCGTGATGGAAGAGGTACATTATAATAATTTTTATAAATCTATTTAACTATAATATCTATTAGGAATATTTTATCCCTGTTAATATTATTATAGATGTTTTCTTGTCGGAATTGTAATTGCAGTATCTCCCTTTGTGCTTGATCTTGTTAAGTGTGTCTCTGTTTAAATCACATTTCTTCTACCTTTTAGATGATACTCTATTTACTATAAGCAATTGCACTTTATATATTAATGCTTGTTTATTTTGTTTGGAAAAAGAGGTAAGAAAGTAATTAAATTGCCAATTTTAGACACTGAAAGATTGTAACATGGTTCTAATGTGCCTGCAAAGGCTTCCAAGTTTCTAGGGATAACTTTTCTTTATGTCGAATACTGTTCTAATTTTCATTGGACCTGATAGCATGGACTGAGCACAAATTGACCAACAACCTTGTGCTGAAATACTATCATCTATCATTATATATTTTCCTACTATACTCTCTTTCACCTCAAGATATATATGGCTTCTTTCTGTTTAGCACCTTTTTCTTATGTTTTTTTAAAAGGGACAAAACTCAAGTACAGGACCTCAAGTGTTTTTAATGTTGTTCTCTAATCAAAATTGGAGTTTTGCCTTGGTCACCCATAACATAAAGGTTGACATTAAAGGACAACACTGGTTAATGAGGTAAAAGTCTAATTTTGATTAGAGAATAACATCAAAAGGACCTTAGACGTTGCACTTAAGTTTTCTTGTTTTGAATCAACTGTTCCAATCTTATGTATGAAATTAGAGTATAGAAGTATCTTAGGAATAACTTTAGTCTACACTCATCATTATTAACTTCTTTAAAAATGTTAAATTTAAATTCTTTTGAATTAATTATGCATATCTTCTTTAAAATTATAATTTTCCCCCTCCAATATATTTAGATTCTACCTGAATTAGTTATGCAAAAATCCCTTATAATTTTAAATTTTTATTATTTCAAATATATTTTTTAATTTTACCTAAGCTTGAAATACATGTGCTATGCGCAGGATACCTACTAGATATAAAACTATAAGTCCCATACCTTGCTATATTGGTTACTAGGTGAAAGGCTCTAATGCCATTTTTAAAACATAGAAAAGCATGCAAACTTAATGTTATGTTGTCAAGCTAGTGTCCAAGTCTAGTTTTGAATTTTTAATTACATTAAATCTTCTATTATTTACTTTGAAATTTTCTACCAATGCATCTCATAATTTTACTTAGTTAAGTATATCTCTGGCACTGTGATATAGAATATATAGAAATCCAAAAAGGAATGAAAGTGTTATGTTAGGCATAAACAGAGGAACATACTTTTAGGAATTTACTGTTAAGGTAGATTTTATGGAACTTATTAAGGATTTTTTTTTATATTTTCTTTAGAATTATTTTTGGCATTTAATTTTTTCACTTAGAGTCCTTTAAAAGGCTCTTGTTCTAAACTTGAATTCAGTTCAGGGTTTTGAGTAATATTATCAATTTGTTCTCTTCAATTTTCTACTTCCCATTCTCTCCTTTTTCCATTTTGTTCACTCCAGTCTTCTTGATAAAAGGAGAAAAAAAAATTGGAGCAATTTTCTTAATAATTCATTTTGTTCACTCCAGTCTCACTCCATTTTGTTCTAAACTTGAGGAAGATTATGTAACTGAAAAATTCTTCCAATCCCTTGTTGCTGGTATGGATATATAATTTATCTCCATTCTCTTACTTGCATTTAATCTATATACAACATTATTAATGTAAGACTAGATGTTCGTGGGCTTCAGGAACACTTGCATCCCATCTGATTTCTTTTACATATAATTCCATAAATTGCTAAGATTTTCTGTTGCAGAAAGGCAATTGCCAAAATTTAGCTGGATTTCAATGCTTAATTTGGAATAACTTGATCGATATTAATGATGATAAGTTCTTCACAAATAAATTTAGGAAAATATTTCTTGAATACATGGTGTCAATTTTTTGATGTTCAAATAAAGAAATTCTTAAATTTATTGATAAACTAATCCTTTTTTTAGTTCTTGGATAAAGTAGATGTTGTTTAGTTATAATTAATTGTTACAAAATGCTTTCAATTTTATGTTGGATCAAGTGGCTTCGAAATAATTAAGAAGGGGGGGTTGAATTAATTATGAACGTGTCTTGTATAATTAAAAATCTATCATTCTTAATGTTACTAGATTCAATTAGGCTTTTACTACTAAGTAAAGAACAAAAATAGAAACTTAACCAAAAGTAAAAGCGATAATTAAAAGTACACAGCGGAAATTAAAGAGTGTTGGGAAGAAGAAGACAAACACAAGATTTATACTGGTTCGGCTACAAACCGTGCCTACATCCAGCCCCCAAGCAACCTGCGGTTCTTGAGATTTCTTTCATCCTTGTAAAATCCTTTACAAGCCAAAGATCCACAAGGGATGTACCCTCCCTTGTTCTCTTTGAATAACCAAGTGGATGTACCCTCCACTTGAACTGATCCACAAGAGATGTACCCTCTCTTGTTCTCAGTATAACAATCCCCAAGTAGATGTACCTTCTACTTGTACCACAAAGGATGTACCCTCCAATGTGTTGGGACAAAGAATTCTCAGGCGGTTAGTCCTTTGAATCTTTGTAAGGGGAAACAAAAGATATCTCAGGCGGTTAGTCCTTTGAAATCTTTTGCTTAAGGGGAAGGGAAGAATCAAAAGAATTCTTAGGCGGTTAGTCCTTTGAATCTTTTGTATGGGAGAAGAGAGACACAAAAGAATTCAGGCGGTTAGTCCTTCGTTCTTTTGGCAAAGGGAGAAGAGAATGAAAAAGATGAATAGCACAAGTTTTTTTAACAAAGAACTTTTCTTGGAAGAGAAAGTGTTGATAAAAAAACTTTTAGAAAGATAAAGAGAAATGAATCAAAAAATTCTGTAGAAAGATATTGAAAGATTAATTGAAAGATGTTTGAGAGACGATGTTGAAAAAAGATTGAAAGAGAGATGATTCAAAAATGATTGATGATTATTAAAACTCATGCCATGGTTACATATTTATAATCTCTTGACGACTCAAGTCAAAGCTTGTGACTCTTGACAATTTCTTTAAAACTAGTCACTTAAAAAGTTGTGAATTTTGAAAAAAATCTTCAAAAACAAGTCACTTGAAGAATTGTGACTTTTGGAAATGTATTTTTCGAAATCAGTCACTAGTAATCGATTACCATTAAGGTGTAATCGATTACACATCAACAGATGTGACTCTTCATTTTGAATTTTGAAAATTAAAATGTTTAGAAGCTCTGTAATCGATTACACAAGTTTAAAATGATTTAAAATTGTTTAAACACAAGTTGTAACTCTTGAAATTTGAAATCTTAACGTTTTAAAACACTGGTAATCGATTACTACCTTCTGGTAATCGATTACCAGAGAGTAAAACTCTTTGGTAATGATTTTGTGAAAACTTATTGTGCTACTCAATGTTTTGGAAAACTTTTTTTGTACTTATCTTGATTGAGTATTCTCTTGATTCTTGAATCTTGAGTCTTGAATCTTGATCTTGATTATTCTTGAATCTTGATTCTTGAATTCTTGAATATTGATTCTTGAATCTTTGAAATTTTCTTAGCTCTTGATTCTTTGGCATCATCAAAATAACCTTGGAAGGCATTGCTTCCACATTTTACACACTTGAATATGATATACTCTCAGTGTCTTGAGTTCATTCCTTCATAGTAATTGGCAATATACTATGCATTTGTGAATGAGCTTTGAAACGATAAACCAAACATAAAATAGTGTGCAAGGTACATTTGGTAATGGGTATTGTTGGCATAAATTAAATAAATTATACTGTGAATGATGTGGATAGTTACAATAATTCCTTAAAGACAATTTTTCCTCTAACATGTGATAATATATTAATAATGTTAAATCAAGTCCAGTGTTGTTAAACAACAGCTATGGCGGAATGACATTAAAATGTGAATGGATTTTGTGTTGTGGTTCTTTTGTATTTATGATCAATGGGGTGCATCCTAAGTTATCTTATTAATATAGGTGGAAGTATGAGGGCCCATTTGATTCCTTCAAGGCCCTTGTGGATATGGCAGTTGTACATTCTTCTTGCCGCCTTTGCATTCACTTGGCCAAAGTGAGTAGAGAGAAGGAAGAAAATAGTCCAGGCTTCAACAAATGCCCTTGCAACTCTACTAGAGGGCAAAAAATTGTGTATCATATTTATGTGAGAGAAAAGGGAAGGTTTGAGATGGAATCCATTTACTTGAGGCATACTATTTACTTTGATTAGTAACTTTTTCTTTAGGCTATAGTCCTATTATAAGTTTTCATCTTATAGTATGATAATTCTTTCCCATCAAAATTTATGATTGTGTTTGATCAGAAATAGTCTAACTCAAAAGACTTACACGAGAAGAAAATAAGAAAGGTATAATGAATTGAATTTCTCCTATAAATTAAAATGAACTTGTAGACTTTAACTTTTATTGAAATTTTCCCATCTAATGTTTCCAAAAGCTGAGGTTATGAGTTGATTTTAATGTATTGGAGATGATCAATTCATTATACTTCTTATTTTCTTCTCCTATCAATAAGTACTTTTGGAGTTTATTCAAACAAGACTATATTCATTATGGCTCTTCCCATTTTAACTGTCATGAAATAACATAATGACAACTCATTGTTTTAATGCCATTTGGCAGGTCTAGCAATATAACTCTAGAGGCCTTGAAGTTTGCAGTTGCTTCAAAGTTCACATCCCTGAATCATGTACCTATATGGAAGACAGAAAGACCTGAAGTTCTTAGAGGGGCCAATGATTTAAAACTCTACAAAATATACCCAGTTGGCTTGACACAAAAGGCAAGCACTTTATTACTTCAACTTCAAAGGGATGTGGATTTCAGGAGTCACTTGGAAAGCCATCCTTGTACAAAGTTTGAAGCCATTTTTGTGTAGCATGTATTAAAGAAATTGTAGCCAATGCCCTGCAGGTAAGTCATTAGCCAATGCTTTGTGTCCTAATTAAAAGTGTGATTGATTGCGTTTTTTTATTGGCTTTGATAATGCATGATTGTATGACAATCTCAATTTCAAAATTAATAATTGGGTTGGGTGAAATTTTAGAATTCAGTTGGGATGTTAATATATATGAAATTTATATTTTTTTTTTGAAAAAATACATTTTAAGATGATTCTCTGAAAAACCGTTTTAGAATGTCTACCAGAAAACCGTCTTAGAATCCTCAAAATATTTTTAATTTTTTTATAAAAAAAAATAAATTCTAAGACGGTTCTTTGAAAAACCGTCTTATAATGTCTACATTCTAAGATGATTTTTCAAAGAACTGTCTTAGAATCCTCAAAATATTTTAATTTTTTAAAAAACATATATTTTAAGACGGTTCTCTAGAAAACCGTCTTAGAAAATGTACTCTTCTAAGAAGGTTTTTAACTAAAAATCATCTTAGAAGGATACCCTTCTAAGACGGTTCTCTATGGAACCATCGTAAAAAGTCTGCACTTTCTATGATGTTGGCTAGGATAACAGTTGATAACTGACATAATATGCACAAATTAACCGACGTAAAAAGTGTTTTTCATAGTAGTGTTTCTTTCTCCACCCTTGAATATTTTTTTTGCACTATCATCCATTTATTTATAATTAGTACAATCCATGTAATCCATTCTTTTATTAGTACAATGCAATTTTTTCATGATTCTAACTGCATGTCAATATGTAATTTTCAACAAAAGCTTTTTTTATTTTAATTAATTTATTACACAATAGGTAGTGAATTTGCATCCTTTTAATGGAGTGAATTTGCATCTCAAATTTTGCATCCTTTTACGGTTATACTCATTGGAAGATTATTACAGGAGTTTGAAACTTACCATTGATGTCCAAGTAATTCATGTTTCTTTACATGCCTATTAATGGAAGTTTACGACCATCTCACAAGAGGTTTTTTTTTTTGGTGCTCAAGAAGATGAGGTTGTTGTTGTGAAGTCTCTTTCACCTGTAGATTGGATGAAAAGTTGTTGAAAGATATTGTAATATTGTGCATTATGAATAAATTATCAAAAAAACAAAATTTAGGTATTACGATTTTTCTTAGACTAATAAAGAATACTTTGATATGCTTGGAGAATATTGTAGAGTTTCAAGCTAAAAGATAAGATGCATGTATATTGGGAATTGAATTTTTATCACTAAGGTTTAAGTGGCTTAAATGCAAAGTGAAAGATTGCATTTTACTATATGAACCTTAGTTGAATAGATGCATTGAAAATTGTTTTTGTTTCAACTTCCAAGAGAGCTTATTTATTATAGTTGGTGGAAATCTTCACTATAAATAAAGAAGAGAATTAGTGGAGAAACACAACACATGAAAAAGAGAGTGTGTGAGAAGAGAGATTATGAATCAAAGTCACTTTGTTGAGAGAAAAATGTCTTTGTGTGAGAGTGTTATCATTTCTTGTAACCATTGAGTGAGACACTTGGGTTTGTAGAATCATACACTATTTGGGGTGAGTTACAATCTTGTAATCATTCTTGTGATAATAAAATACTTTTTGAAACAGTTTCGTGGACATAGGCAAGAAGTGTCGAACTACATTAAATTCATGTGTTTGTTATTATTTTTCCTACGATGTAATCTTTGTGTGTATTCTCACGATCCTTTGTGGGTGTAAGTAATTTTATTTGTGAGAGCATTGATTTTCCAACAGTGATATCAGAGCGTTGATATCCTAACAAATATTTAGTGGTACCTTTTGCCTAAATTAATAGTCAAATAAATGATTTTCTCATCTTTTGTCAAATATAATATTAGTTGATTGTTTTACTTTAGTTAGTAAATAGTTATATAAACTAAAGGATGGAAAACTTTACATACAAGTGAAAACAATGAATTGTGAGGCCAAGGTGTTCAACCCTAAGGAAACCAGTGTCGTAGTTCTGACTAAGATTAAGTAAACTATTAAACCATTCCTTTAGAAGAAAATTAATGGTGTTGTGATCATTATCCTTGATAATTGGAACACATTAAGAGTCAAGACTATTTCTCCAGCAATCTTGATTGTTTTCATTCTGCTTTTTTTTTTTTTATATACTAATTCTAATTTCTCTGTTTTTCCTTTCCAGTGTACAACTTATTTCAACGATACTTAGAGGCAGGCAATCGAGGATGCTGGCCGGTGTCATTGTTGGTCTCAATGTTGCTAGAATTATTAAGGAACCCACTGCGGCTGCCATTGCGTGTGGATTGGACAAGAAAGGTGGTGAGAAGCACAAGAATAGAAATGTGAAATACAAGGACATTGATGAGATTGATCTTGTTGGTGGGAGCATAAGGATAGGGAAGTAGAGGAGCTGCCATAGCAAATTCTATATCGTATTGGGTGAATGTTTTGATATTGACGCTCTATGTCAAGTTTTCTCTTTCGTGTACCAAAACATGGGCAAGCTTTTCAAAAGAGGCACTTCACAACATCCCTTCTTTTCTGAGGCTTGTCATTCCTTCAACTTTTATGGTTTGGTAATTCAATTCTCTGATATTTTAATTACCTATTACATGTCTATGACTGATCAGAAGTGCTAAGTTATATTTTAATTATCTAGTTTGTAATCTAGCTTTTTTGATTACTTGTGCAAAATTCATAAATATTATTTATGCAAGTAGATTGGTAAGTTATTCACTTTCTAATTGTTGTGTGCTCTGTATCCAAATATAATCTGGATGTTGCTCCCTTCACCGTTGGAATATGCTCCCTTCACCGTTGGAATACTATTGGTGGAGTGATGACAAAGTTGATTCCCAGAAACAATGTTATCCCTACCAAGAAATCTCAGGTGTTTAACACCTACCAAGACCAGCAGACAATTGTCTCCATTTAGGTATGGCTCTATTAGTTGACTGCAATCCTTATTCTTCGCTACTTTTTAATTTTAATTTATTTCCTCCTTCACCATATATTTCCTATTTATGTAATGCCTAGCTTCCCTTTTCTTACTGCTTCTTATGACTACACCTTTAAACTGACTTGGGTATTTTCTACCATGTATCTCTGTATTACATTTTCCTTTTCTTTTATAATATTTTCTAAATGTTTTTCCATTTATTCCGGTGTAGAAGTAAATGACCAAATTATATCCATTATCTATGTATAGCATATTTTACTTGGATTTTTTAATTCATCCTAGTGAAGACCATTAGATCACTGTTAGCTTCTCTTCAAGGGGTTGTCTCATTTCTTGTTGGCTAGTTTTCATACATGAAAAAATAAAAAGAAGCCACAGTAATAATAAGGGGTTAGTGGATCTTGAATATTGCATCTTTGCCATCTTTGATATTTGGTTAGATTGAAAATTATCAACTTGATTGCTTGCACTTTGGTTAGAATAAAAGGAATTTGGCATATTTGCTCTGACTCTAATGTGTGATTATAAGTCTATAAGAGATGCGGAAAAATCCCCATGTGATAAAGGTAAATTTAGTTAAAATTGGACCCTATATGTATTGTGAACTTCATTTTTATGCACTTCTTGCTTGCTAGATTTTAATAAGAAATATAGTTTTATGATTTTATTTTGTAATTACATGTATTCCCTGTTTCCTAGGTCCTTCCATTTTATTTGAATTTTGTGTTTCAAATTAGGTTGTCTTTTATCTTGGTCATAGTATGTGATTGCTTCTTGTTGATTTTTTGAAGAAAATTAAAATTTAGCTTGAATACTATAGGATAAATATGCATTGGAAGTGCATGATGTTAGGATGAATGTGGCATTTATGGAATATTTTTCTGTGACTATAATTTTTTATGAGCAAGGTTGGTAGTAATATGTTGAACTGTAATTTGACGCGAGAGAAGTATAGTTACTCATCTCTTTGTCATCATTGCATTCATTTGATCTATGAACTTGGATTTAGTAAGTTCGACGTCGTTATGTTATATCCTCTTACATATATGAGTAACTTATCTCTTTTTTCATTGGTGCTTATTTTCAACACTTACATTTTTTTTCCTACTAGCTTTAGCCATTTCTATGCTAGAAATTATGCAGAAATCTAGTTTCAATTTTCTACTCCTTCTAATTTGTTTTCTCTGTAAATTTTAGGTGACCTGCAGTGTCAAAGGGAAACTTATGAGATATATTGACTGAGAGTTGCTTTGAATTAGTCACATGTGTAAGCATCCAGCATAGACCAGATCTAAATTGTTTCACTATTATATCCTGGAAACTAATTTTACTCTAAATTTGAAACACTTGCTGTTGAAATTTTCAAACACTAACTGCCTTTAAGTGCTGCAGACTTGCACTGAGAAATCCCTATATGAAGGACCTTTTAAAAGGACTCCTTCATGGTATTAAGCTCCTTTTAAGCCAAAATGAATTTTAAGGTATGTTTATATGATCACTAAATCATCTTATTGTATGTTTGGTTTAGTAGAAATCCCGAACAATTTTAAATATTAAGATAATATTTCTTATTTTTTAAAAGCTAAATTAATTACTACCTAGTAATTTTGTAGAATAATATGTTTGTTGATTTAAGGTTCACACTTGCACTTGCAGCTCCAAAGAGTTGAATATATAAGGACTCAATATAAAATAAAAATTGATTAATAAAAAATATATTTAAGTCTTGTGTTTATTAATAACATATTTATTGAACTACAGATTCAAGATGATGAGATATATGTAACAATCCATTAAAAGAGTATGAATTATATATTTAAAATATTACAAAATAAGACATTTTATTGTGTTTAAAAAATAAATTAGTAACATTTGTTGAATGTTACAAAAGTTATATACTAACAACATTTTTAAAATGTTGCCTATGTATTAAAAAAATGTTCCTAAAAATCTTTAGCAACATAAAATATATATAACATTTGATAAAATATCATCAAAATATATTAGTAAAATTTATTTATGGTTTGACGATATTTTTCGAATGATGGAAAAAAACATACTTTGTTGTACCTTATTAGGTGGAGGACCCTTATCACTTAATACTGAAGGTGTTGTAAGGAGTCGAGATGAAATGGTTGGATGTGGCGGTTTTATAAGGGATTTAAGAGGCAGCAGGAGTTGTGGATTTGCTAAAAGAATTGGTTATGCAAATTCCTTTTTGGCTAAGCTATGGGGTGTTTATGAAAGGCTATTTACTCGTGTGAAGGGTTACCAATTGATTGAGGTTTCGATGTTGATTCTGAAGTTGTTGTGAAGTGCATAATTGGAGGTAGGGAAGGTTGTGCTACAGGTTGGAGTTTGATTCAGGAAACTCACAAACTATCAAATTCGAGTTGGAGAGTACAAGTCTCCATAGTTTTTGACTAGCTAGGTAATGTTTGTGTAGATGCCTTAGCTAATATAGCATGTCATCTTAAGGATAGTTATGTGATGTACGAACAACCTCCGCCTATTATTAGGTCATTGCTCCTAGTTGATGTCAATGGGGGTTTCAACTTCCCGTCTCATTCTGATGTACGTGGTTCTGCTTTTTGGTCTTTGACCCTGTTTAATTAAGAAAAAAAATATGTTAATTAATCTATATGAATAATTGAATACAAAATGATCTATATGAATAGGATCTTTAGTTAAACTATTTCGTTGTCCCGTGAGTTGCCGGGAATGTAGCTTTGAAAAATAAAAAAATAAAAGATTATATCATATTCTTTTTTTAATAATTGAGAAATATTGAAGTATATAACCGAAAAACATAATATACTTTACATTATTAAATATGCATTAAAAATAACATACGACTAACTAAATTAGTGTATATAAATTATCCACTTGTGATTTCGGTCAAATATCTTTTTTTAAAAAAAGTTTAACATCTATCTAATCTATTTTAACATTCCGTACGATTTCATGTAGCATTGCTTTGTACCATATAACATTACTTTCTATTCCAACTTTTATTTTTGTTAGCATACAACTTTTTTAGTATTAATAAAATGATTTTGTATCATTTGATGAAATTAAAATTAATAAATTTGTTGTGGAATAACTAAATTATATATATATATACGCGCATAAAAATCAACTTTGACTGTAATAAATGGTCATTATTAATTTTACTTGCAATTTTGACTTGTGCAAATTATTATTCCAAAATCCGTTGTTGCCACGAGGATCTTCACTCTGGTTGCTTTTAGAACAATTCACGGTCTATGAATGGGGAGAGAAATCTTCTAAAAATTTGCGCGCATGTGTTCTGAAAACAAGACCCCAGTTGCAGCAAAATCTCCAATCTCCACAATTCTTTGTTTGCTTCCTAATCGTTAAAAGGACATACAATTTGATGCCCCGTGGAGTGAAACTTCTTTCATTTCTAAAACGCTCACCACATCAACCCAAAAAAAGGCATCAAAGAATAACCAAAGTGAGAACATGCAAAACAAAAACCCCACCATTACAAACGGAGTGGTTATCACATCCTATGTAGAATCACCAAGAACTCGCTCAATTAAACCATCCGACGATCCCACAAAGAAAACTAAGCCACACCCACGTTTTAGAATCTCGCAAACCGCAAGATCACAAGGTTATGATCATAGGGCTCAACTTCTTGCTTACTCTAGACAACTCAGAGAAAATGCTCGGTCCCATAAAAATGTTCAAGTTCAATTTCCCCAAAATCAGTCAAACCCTAAAGGCCAGGCAAGTTCTCTCTTTCTTCTTTTGCATCTACTTAGTTTTCTTCAAATGCCAAAAATATGTAGGGAATTAATGGATGCCATCAAATTTTGGAATTTTGTAAATTTTGGCAGAAGCGGTTATTGTTGGCTGAACCGGTTCCAGTATACTCGCCTTTAACCCAAATACTATCTAGCTCTAGTACCCAGTTTGGATGTGATGAATGTGTTGAACATAAGGGAAGAGAGGTAACGAACAGGTCCAAGAAGAGAATGGGAAATGGAAATAAGTGTTGCAAGGTTTTGGTAATATATCGTATGATTAAGCATGTATTGTGGTTTGTTACATTTATGATAATAGTACCCTTGACTGTGTGTTTTGAATTAGATTTGTTGACCTTTTGCAGAGGAAACTGAAGAGCATGTTCAAAAGATTGCCATGTAAAGTAATCGAGTGGTAAAGAAGATTAAAATTGTGGGGCACTCAATAGTTTCAATTCATTAATGTCTCCTTTTTTATTTCTCGTTGTCTTTAAACTCAGCTTTTGGTTTTGATGTTTATGGTCTCTTTCTCCTAGTGCCAGTTCTTTTAGTTGAATTCTTAAAGCCTGATATTGTTGTGCACTAAATTAAAAAAAGAAATAAAGAAAAAAGTGTAAAAATGAAAATTATACGCGTTAATGGATTAGTTGGAAGAGTGGTTACTAGATCCGTTATTTTTTGAAGCGGTTGGAATCATCGATTCTATCATCATAATGTCATGGTAATCCTTAATCCAAAATTTGGAAGGTTGCAAAAAATGGGAGAAAAAAACGCCAGTCCATGTGGGTGTGTTTTTACCGAGTAATATAGAGAGATATACTCTAATACTACTGAACAGATAAGGCACCAATGATTAACAGTTTTCTTCGGTAATAATTAATCAACTAGTTCCTAAACATAAATGATTTTTCCAAGAAGAACATGAGTTTTGTCCATTCTTAAACAACAACGTTATGATTTGTTGTTCAAGCCGTCCTATAATTTGTTTTGAAAAACTCATTGAACTATAAGTATAAAAGAAGGCACATATATTTACACATTTCAAAAGGCTCCTCCCTCTCTACTATCCTTAGTACTTGCGTAATTTTTTTTTTATTCTTTTCCCAATATTCTGTATGTTACTTTGTTCGAGATTTGAGAAATACTACTACCAAAACGTGTTTTACGAATTCTTATTATTTGTCTGTTTTATTGAAAAATATATTGTATTTTTAACCACTCATAAATGTTCATGCAAATATAATATTAGTCAGTTTATATATATATATATATATATATATATATATATATATATATATATATATATATAAAGGGGCGTATCCAAAACTATGTTTAAGGGGGATATTGGAAAAATTTGGTGAGGAACACACAATAATTACAAAATTAACTATGTCATCATGCAATAAAATAATTACTTTCAACAAAAAAAAATCTAAAGTATTAACGATATGCACAAAAATATTAGCCGATAAGGATTGGAATAAAATATTTATTATTTACTAATTTGTATAATGATATAATTTTGATTTATATATATAGAGAGAACAATAGTTAATAAAAGAAAATATACCGGATCAATTTAATGGATATGATTGTAAAAAAAAAATATAATCTCATTTATCCAATTCTTATTATTTTATGCTATCACATCAAAATTTCTTATATTTAAGTAATTATGTTAACATGAATATATATGTAAAAAAAATTGTGGAATCAATTATCGAGAGGTTTCAAGAAGAGAAAAATTACATAAAAAAGAAAATAATTTAGAAAAATATATATTATATATTATATTTTTTAAGAACAAGGAAAAAATCAGTTTAAAATATTTGCCATCTATAATTGAAAAAAATAATAAGTAAATTGTTTTTTCAAAAAGAAAGCATTTCATTGTCATCCATGTCTGTAATCATTATACTAAAAATTAAAAATGAAAAATAACATGTTCATATTATCATGTCTTTTCATCAGTACATTAAAAAATAACACAATGTGATAAACAAACTAAACCAAACCAACCAAAGCAGTTTAAAATATTTAGCACCTACCCTGGCTCTAGAACCCTGAGCTGGATACATGTTTCCTACATCACCATATCCAGGCTGCTTAACGGAAGATGAAAGGAAAAGTATATATATTAGAATGGACTTCACAAAGATCAACATATTTGATTCATAAATAGACAAATAAAGAACCAACAGAGCATACTTGTGAAGGTTTGCCTTTCTGCTCTGTGGGGAGATTTGGGTTTGTGAAGTCCCCGTGCAAGATGCAATGAAGTCAACAACAATTTGATAATAAGATGTCAAAAAGAGATTAACTAGCAAACAAAAACAAAATCACAATAACTGACTGAATCACCTTGAACGGTCATTATTGTAGTTCACTTGTAATTCATCAAGGCTGCAAATTAAGATGAATTAAATGTCCATATAAGAAATTAAAGTAAATAAACAAATAAATAGAAAATGAAAGACAATGTTTTTTGTTGGGGGGATACAAGTGGGTTCAACATAAGTTCTATAAACCCACAATTGCCACAAGCCAATACACAATGAAATTGCTTAAATAAATTTTAACATACTTTGAGAACTGAATGTCCAGCTAACAACAACCATCATAAATATTGTGTCCCTAGAAATTTCCAAAAGTTCAATCACCATTCAGAAACAATATTAAAATTAACAAGGCAAGTAAAGCCTGAAAGGAATGTTAAACAACCTGAAGTGTACTTCTTGCCGCAATAGCACTCTGACGTTATTGATACTGGATGAGAGCCTCAAAGCCTACAAATTTTGCAAGTACATGATAAAACAATTAGTGGAACATATAGTACACTAACTATACATGCATAAATCAAATATAACAATGATTTTTTGTCATAAAAGTTTTATTAACAATCCTCATAACTGATTACAGGGCAAGGGCATATGCATTTTGCTATGTAAATATAAATAGGAAAAGAATGTTAGTTAGTTAGTCATCTAATGTTAGTTAGGATTTTATAGCTATTAGGTAACTGCCTATAAATAAAGCATGATTGTTATATTTTAGATAGATAGGAATAATAATAATAATAATAATAATAATAATAATAATAATAATAATAATAATAATAATAATAATAATAATAATAATAGAAGTGTAGTGCTCAGTTCTTTCATCTCTCAGTTTCTTTCATTTGTCATCTCTATCTCTCTCTCTGTTTTGTTCTTCTTCCCTCTCTTTCTCACCTAAATCCTATATCATTGGAATCTAGAGCCTACCTATCGTCAACCACCAAACCATAATTTTTTCACCCAGGGGCACAGAAACACGATCACTGGAGATGATGTGCAATATGAAAGAACGCTTAGATCAATCTAAACAGATGCTTGCAAAGGTCGATACACCATTAGACATGGCAGAGGGCATTTCAAATCATCTTCAACGGCTAATGAATGAAAAGGATGATGCCTCTGACAATCTTGAAAATGGTCGCAAAGGAGGGAGCCATCATACGCACAAAGAAAATAACATGCGTTTGAAACAACATGGCACCTTGGCATATTTTAATGATGAATTTGATGCAACTTCCTGTAAACTTTGCTCTTTTGAAGAATACCTTGTTTGTGCTTATATGTCTTGTTTTCAGGAAGAATACGCTAGCCTAATCCATTTTTTTCAAGCGAAGAACCATGAGAGAAGCTCACAACTTGGCACATATGCAAGAAACCATGCTGCAAAAGTAGGCTAAGAGGAAAATCTCAACCAAGAACATGGCTTCTAGGAGTGCTAGCACAACAGCAAGTACATAAGATAACTAAAAGTTCAGCAAGAACACGATAGTGGGTAGTAGGTCCCAGCCAAAAGAGAAGTTAGCAGCTGGGATAACAAAGAATATTCCTTTTTCCCTCAAGATTTCTTCAAAAAACATTGAAAACTTTAACTTCAAAAAAAGAAGATAACATATCCTAGAATTTTTTTTTACTGCCATGCATGGCAAAGATACTATTTGGGTCATCAATGATCTTATAAGAGCAAGTATGCCCATTTTGTTACTCTTTCAAATCCATATACAATAGTAACACTTGCTCAACACTACATGAATCAGATCTTTAGATTTCATGGAACACAAGTTGAGATAATCAGTGATAGGGATCCTGTTTGTGTAAGTATTTTTTGGAAGGAGTTATTTGATCTTTATGTTTTTCTCATCTCTTCCAATCCTTTATATTCTGTTTTTCCCACTTCCCTTCTTCCCTTTTATTTCTTTCTCTTTCCCACCTAAACCCTAAATCACATACTCACATTAGGTATCGAAAATGGAGAAGAATTTCACAACACATTAGAAAAACTAGAGCCATTAAAATTCATTAAACTTAAACAACCTTGTTCTACTACTTCTATTTTCCCATTTACACACAACAACCAAGTTTTATCCTATTATAGGGGTTGGCTACATGGATCAATAAACAACAACATTCAGTACTTCCCAATACAAAACTTTCAGAAAATATTAAATAAAAAATAAAAATATATATTTTCTTATTTTAAAAATAAAAAAATGCATGACAAAAATATAACCTCAATCTACCTAGTTAAAGTCCAAAAACACAAAAATGTTAATAGGATGGAAAGAAGAGAAAGGGAGAAATCTGAGAGCATTTGACCAGCTGACTTCTGAAATGTTACAATCTTTTCCATTGATCCATGGGGAGAAAATACTTGATACAACACATCCATTGTCATAGGATATAGCATGTGATGAACTGTGACTAAGAGAATTTGGTTTGGTTGTGTATCTAGAGAGTTCCCGACAGCAGGACGACATAGAGAAAGCAAAGACATAGAGAAAAGAATAAATAGAGAAATGCATCATAAAGAGAAAAAGGAAAGTACAAAATATAACAATTTAATACACTGGCCCTGCTGAAATGGGATAGTCCAAAGATGACAATTCAAAGATATGGGAGGAATATCATAGAAAAAAAGAAAAAAAAATACAAATGCCAGAAAGAAAAAGGTCAACCATTTGTCTCTGCTTTTGTAAGCAACTGACTAGATAAAGCATGCAATTTTCAATCCAAAATATAAACACAAAAAAGGCCAACCTCATCTCCTCGTCCTTGACTTTGATCCATTGTTGTTAATTCCTGATGTGAGGAAAATTGAACATAAACATTCCTCCCCCTAGAATAAAACAAAAGGAAAATTATATTGTTAAGGAATATTATATCAAAGGGAATAAGTGGAGCATTAAAAATATCCAAATTTGAAACCAAAAATCAAATTATGAAAACGACAGTCGATGCAATCATGTACACCCTTAAAAGATAGAAATAAACAAGCCATTTGCACCTTATGTTTGGCTGAACATTTGCATAAAATTTTAAAGCATTAACTGAAGAAGGAACATGTTGCATTTGGACAAGAACCTGCAAGTATAGCACAAATTTTACAAAAAAAAAATGAAATGAAACAACCTTAAGATTCTAAGAGAAATAATCAATCTTGTTTAAAGTCATGAAAAAGAAAACCTGATTTTTTGTACACAACATGACAAACTTTGTTATGACTGCAGAAGGAACATGTTGTATTTGGACAAGAACCTGCAAGTATAGCACAAATTTTACAAAAAAAAAAAATGAAATGAAACAACCTTAAGATTCTAAGAGAAATAGTCAATCTTGTTTAAAGTCATGAAAAAGAAAACCTCATTTTTTGTACACAACATGACAAGCTTTGTTATGACTCCAAAAGGCTGAAACAACTGAAGTAAATCATTCCTTAACCGAAGGAGGAATACATTATTAATCTTTCAAGAACTTGTGAAAGTAAAAACTCTACTGGTAATGGAAGCACTATGCATTCTATGCTAAGACAATAAATACTAAGTTCTACAACTATGAATAGAAATGCTCATTTCAACTTCGCTAAGACAAGATAGCCCTGCAGCTTCTATGATATACTCTGTATGCATCCACATGCACATGTTATTTTACAGAAGTAGAACACTTGATCCAATAAAAGTCAACGTCATGGCATGACACCAAGTAAACATATAATAAACCACATATAAAGCATAAGAATGCAGCAGGAAGTGTACTGAAGCATTTAAATCAAGCAACTTCGACCTAAGGTTGAACATCAAATAATTATCAAGACATGTAATATAATAGCATATTGCTTATAGCATGTAATATACTCACTTTTGAAACAACCTCTCAATAGTTCGAAATTGCTTCTATACAGAAAACAAGTTTTCTCTTACTGTTATTAGACCACTAACATGATTTCAAAGACTCAAATTCTAGCTTCACTCTAGAAAGTTCTTCCTCATTTTCAGCATCTCGTTCTTTCTGTCTGGTTGTTTCTTCCACCAAGTCATCAACTCTCTGCCGCATCTCAGTTAGTATACTATTTGCAAGCCTTTAACTCTATCTGTAAGTTTTTTTTTTTGCAATACATCCACTTGGGATTGGCTTCTTGCAATCTCCTGCTTCCATGTCTCATGCGATTGACTCAAGTGGGACTTAACATCTAACATGTCAAAAAGTTCATCTTTTGCCATGCCCTATCCAATGTTTCATAGAAATGAAGTACACAATATATATGAAGGACATGTATTGTCATAAAAATAAGCTAATAAGACTAACATGTCATCATATAAGAATCCTTGGCAAAGCTCCATCAAATAGTAGTCTGGAAGATATCAAGTTAGCTTAAAGTGGGCTTTAAACTAATTACATAACTAAAAGGATACAAGACAATATATATTAAAACAAAATAAAATCAAAGTAAACAATAAAAGTAAATTCAGTTGTACTTCACGCATATATATATGTGTGTGTGTGTGTGTGTGTGTGTGTGTGTGTGTGTGTGTGTGTGTGTGTGTGTGTGTGTGTGTGTGTGTGTGTGTGTGTGTGTGTGTGTGTGTGTGTGTGTAAGGTATAAGTCGAATCACCTGCAATATTAAAGAAGAAACCCTAACACAAAAGCCGATCAATATTATTTGATATAAATACAAAAAATACCAATACATTATTTCCTTACTATACAGACCTAAGGCCGATCAATATTATATGAAAAGATGACGCACTTGGCGAACTTAGAAAAGCTCAAACATGCATAGCTCCATCCTCCCATTGAGATTTGTGATCTTTAGGTAGCAATGCCATGTTTACAAATAATGAATAGTGTTAATTACTTGAAAATTGGCAAACGAAAATATAGAAAAAATAAAACCTTTAGATCAACTTACATGGGCCTAATAAGTAAACAAGCTTCAAATCAATTGGGATATCATCAAGGCTATCAAAATACTCCACTTCACAATGACCTGCAAAATGGGCAACTTGGTCGCACAAAAAACACTTATCTTGTCAACGCAACTTCCCATTGCGAATACAATGCATTTTTCAATAGATTTGGTGCAAACAAGGTGAAATACACAAATATGTATATATATTCTCAAATAATTGTCAATATTTGTACAAATGTGTTTCTAATGTTTACAATAACCATCAAATATACCATAGTTGTTTGTCCTATATCATCTAAACCTTTCTACATCGGATGTTTTTAACTTTTACAAAATATGCTGCCCATTTCTTGTGAATTGTTGTTATGGTCTCGATGTCTAATGTTGTACCATCACCAAACCACTACAAAATATGAAATATACAAATAATAAGTGACGTACATATAAAATGATTAAAAAATGATAGCCAACTAATAATTTAAGTTGTTCAAGTAAATATACCATGCTACAATCATTCTTTAAACCCCGACTTACTATGTTACATATCCAATGCATCACATAATAGCCACACTCATAGCCTCCACTTTGAACATGGCTCTACATTCAATAAAAAAAAATTGAATCTAACAATTATGAAGTTACCATCTAAACATCACCAGTCAGAAATAAGCATTAATTAAATGACTAACCTTTACTTCAATCCACTTAGGGGTTCCTTGATTATTTTCACCACCCACAGTGGTCTTTAATGTCTTCATTGCACTATTAGAAAAAAACATCAAAGTATATACGACGATAAAAAATTTATCATTCAAATTTTAGAATAGATTAAATGAATTACAATTTAAAACTTAACTTATTAATTGCATATTTGATATGAATATCAGGCTTTTTATGTAATGAACAGAATCAGACAACAACATCGTTCCTAGGACACAAAACAACTAGCTGCCAATGGGCCCTGAATTAAAAAAAATAGCTATGTATAATGCAAACATTTTTTACAAGCATTTGCATAAATACTACTTATTGATTCAAGTAAGCTCCTAGCTACACTTCTCGTTGGGATTCCTTCACCCATGTTTGTATGTAATGTTGACATTCAACATGTCGATCCTTTACATTGTGTATCGACTAAGGCTCAAGGAATCTATACACCGAACCATGACCCAAACTTGAGCTCCAGTCATCCATAAACCTATTTTTAACATTTGAAATGAAAATTGATGATGATGTATATCATAAGGAATATTAATTATTAGTCAATGATATGAAATTTACTTACATCATCCACAATTATAATATAGCTATGTTCAAATATTTGTCACCTGATATTATTTCATTTACATCAGAATATGTTAAGAAGAAGGATGCATCTATGTTTGGAATCCCAAATTTAGTCCCATCCCACATCAACTCAATGGGCTTCTCATAAATATCATACAGGCTCTTAATCAAGTGATGCAAGGGATCATCTGCAGCAACATTATTCAACCTTTGAACAGGTTTAGCCAGTTTCTTTGGACTAATATGTGAATCCTATATGGTTAATTAAAACAAGAATTAAACAAGTGTTAGTAGCTAATTTATATCAATCTATGATTGTCTTAATACATGTTAAGCAAAATAAAAATTACCTCCTATGATACAACTTTCACAAGATTTGTTGACCATGCAATGAATGTGTGAAGGGCATCCCTGACATATTGTATTTTTGATGTCGGGAATGAGACTTAGGCATCATCGTCAAAAACTTTTTCAACACTGACCCTTACCACATCATCTTCATAAGCAACATTGTGAATGCTAGACCTCTCCCCCCTCATATATTTTTTCCAAGGCCATCAGGTGTGTACAATTATCACGTTTCATATACAACCCCATAGTCGGTATCACATAACCATCATGTTCTTCCCCTGATGGGTTGACAGCAGTTTCAGCATTGCTCCCCTTTGTGCTGACACGTGCACCTAATACATGTATATTTGCCTCAATCAAGGGTGAGTATTGTGATCCCCTTTGGGAAAACTCAATTTTAATGGCATCCTTCAACTCATGTTTCATTTTCTCTAGACTCCGCTTATTTTCTTCTTCAATCTCATTCCTGACTTCTTCCTTAAGGTTTCCGATAATCTCATTCCTCCGATCTTCCTTAAGGCTTCCAATTATCTCAGCTAATTGTTGTTGGTTGATTGATGCCCATCCATAGTATTGACTGATTGTCATTCCAGAGCCTGCTACATTAACACGACTTGGATGCTCCAATCACCCAATGGAAGTATTGAGTATGTCGTCACGACCATGGGGAACAAAACTACCATGTGTCGTTTGTTCTTGTAACTAGTCCTATAACAATCACGACATAAAAAAACATAAAATGAGGTGGTTATTATAATACAAAAAAATAAGATTCAACTTGACATGAACTCACAATTTTATCAGATATTTCTTGTGTCGTCTAAGATGTCATTTGCCCATATCGTTTTGTGCAGGCCATCTTCCACATGACATGTCTTTCAATGGGAGATGGAGGGTCCTCGATCAATGGTGTATTCTCAGTCGATGTTGCCTCCTCATGTCTTTTCTTCCTTTTCTCCTCTAATAGCTTTTTTTCAAGCAAATCCTAACCCCCACAAGATAGTACGTGGGGCCAGTCATTGTATTTTTGAATTTCCTGTGCCTTTTTCCTGATTTCTTGTCATACACCATGTAGTATTTCCATCTAACTAATTCAAATGAAATGATATTTTTCAATAGCTTATTTAAAGTAAAACTCATGGACATCTAACCTGCCAGTTAGGGGTCTTGCGACTTGCAGCAAACTCCTCCCAAGTTTGTTGATCCATAACATATTTTATAGAAGGATCTTATTTTTGTTGACCGTCAGTGTCAACATACAGAAATTTAGTGGTTAGCGAAGACTTAAATTGCTTTCATCTAGTGGCCACCATGGACATGACCTTCTTCTTGGCATTTGAGGCTTCTGGGATATCAAATTTGGCCTGCATAACATATTGTTGTGTAACATTCAGTGCATGTCAATATTTTCAAGTGTTAATAACAAAAAGTTAAATACATCTCCCTATTAAGTCGACTTACCAAAATGTCATCCCATACTAGGTCCTTTAGAGATTTCAACACATCTTTCCAATTGCTATGTATAATAGGAATCTTTTCTCGAGCTACGACCCCCAAATAGTTGTGGAACTTCTATTTTGGTGGGCTTGATCCTCTCCCAGTCGCAGGATCAATGTTAATTGTTGGTCCGGGCTGATTTAAGGTTCTTAAAGTCCACCTTCTTAGTCGTGTGGATTGTCTAGTATTCTTAGACGTAGCCTCCGAATGACCATTTGAATATGGAGGGAACCTTGGCGGTGTTCCCATGACCTTGTGCAAATAAAACAAATTCATTAATGTACAACAATTAAAAATAACATATACATAACAAATTGTAAATATGCACGTTACATAAATTGGTTACAAATAACATAATATGATAAACATTACTTTGATACAACACAGTTACGTAAGAATGTTCTTTCATAAACCTTCATGATGATCATTACGAATTGCATGTACGTCATCGACCTCGTTTTGTTCGATTATAGAAGGCATTTTTGTGGAAAAAACACGCGTCTCACAAATGTCAAGTGTTGAATCATCATTCTGGTCACTGATACCAATTGGTCTTCCTTGTAGAACCACTGAAAATCTTCAACCACACGGATCTTGGACATAAAACACCTACCTGGTTTGTTCTACCATAATGAAAGGTTCGACCTTGTAAGCCACCTTATTAAGGTCTACTAAAGTAAATCCCAATTGATCTGCATGCACACCGATATTTCCATTAACCCAATGACATTTAAATACAAGCACTCTGAATTGACTATAATCAAGCTCCCAAATTTCTTCAATCACTCCAAAGTAAGGCATTAAGGTTTGAATCGGGTTGTTATATGATACACTAGAAAAGTGTTCAGAATCACCCTCAAGACTCACCCCACTATTTTGCACACTACTTTTATCATCTTGTGACTTTGTATAGAATGAATAATTGCTAATATCATATCCCTTCCAAGTGGGGACATTAAGATTTTGGCCAACAACCAACAGTCTTAATGTTTTGGAAGCATTGTCATCACTAAAGATTATTTTTTAACCAGTTTATGAAAGTTCTATTATGTTCTTGCAACACTTTGATCATGTTCATTTTTGGGTGAATAGTTGTCAGATATTCTTTGTGAGTACGCATGTAGGGAATGACCTCCTATGTATTATTCAAAATATACATATGCCCTTGTGAGACCTCCTATTGAGTCATTGTTACAACATTGTATCCTCGTGTACCCTTACCTCCTCGTGTCCGGTCATGACGAGTTTCAGGAAGCCCAACAGATGGAACTATTTCAACGTACTAAGAACAAAACTCAATAGCTTCTTCAGAAATATACCTTTCAACAATGGAAGCTTCTGGTCTGTATTGATTATTGGTATAACCCTTTAACACCTTCATGTATTGCTCAACTGGATACATCCACCATAAAAAAACCAGACCACACAACCGGATCTCCCTCATAAGATGAACAATTAAGTGAACCATTATGTCAAAAAATGATGGAGTAAAATACATCTCCAATTGACAAAGGACAATGGCAACCTCATTTTTTAAATCATCCAATTGTCGAGGGTTAATGACTTTGTTACATATAAAATTAAAAACAACACAAACGGGTTATGAAAACCCTAACTTTGTCAGGCAAGATTCCGCGAATCGCTACAGCCAATAGTTGTTGCATTAAGACATGGAAATCATGAGACTTCAAGCCAACCAACTTCAGATCATTGAGGGCTACAAGGCTCTTGATATTTGAAGAGTATCCTTGTAGGACTTTTACACTCCGCAGACATTGACAAAAACTTCTCTTCTCTGTTGTTGACATTGTGTGGCATGCTGGGGGCAGATATGTTTGTCGACCTTGTGATACCGGATGCAACTACTTTCGTATTCCTAGTCAACCAGGTCTTGATGGCATTTCAAACCATCATTTGTCTTGCCTTTAATGTTAAGAAAGGTACCAATTAAACTATCACATTCATTTTTCTTGACATGAATTACGTCTAGACAGTGACACACATGTAGATCGAACCAGTATGGAAGATAAAAGAATATTGACATTTTATTCCATATGTTCATCTCAAATGATGTCTTATTTTGGGTCTTCCCAAAGATAGTTATGATGTCCTTCACCCAATCATAAACTTCATTTCCAGCTAATGGTTGCGGCGCACTTTCATTCTCTTGACTTCCATTAAAAGCTTTCTTCAATCGCCGATGCGAGTGATAGGGTTTGAGAAATCTTCGGTGCCTAGTATATACTGTTTTCTTTCCATGTTTCAGTTGGATGAAGCTCGTGTTTCTCTCACATATAGGGCATGCATGATATCCTTTGACACTATATCCACTTAAATTTTCATATGCTGGAAAGTCATTAATAGTACAAAACACCATTGACCTTAACCTAAAGGTCTGCTAAAGATTCCCATCCCACACATCAACCTCATCTTCCCACAATTTTCTCAAGTCTTCAATCAACTGAGTGAGATACACATCAATATCATTCCTCGGCTGCCTTAGACCTGCTATCATCATACATATGATAATGTATTTTCGCTTGATGTACAACTAAGGAGGGAGGTTGTAAATCATCAGCAAAACAAGTCATGAACTATGGTTTATGCTTAAGTTACCAAAAGGATTCATTCCGTCCGAAGCAAGACCAAGCCTTAGGTTTCCTAGCTCGTCTACAAAATATGGATACAATCAATTGTCTTCCATTATGGAGAATCAGTCGGATGTCAGAGCAATCCATCACTTTTTCTGTCATCTGCATGCCATGTAAGGTTTTTTGCATCATGTCCATTAGCAAATAGTCGCTTAAACCTTGGTATTATTGGTAGATACCAACACACCTTTGCTAGACGACTATTGTTTTTGCTTGCATCATCACTGAATTCATCATCCTTGACTTTGTACAATGATACCCCACATGTGGGGCACTTACACATTTCTACAAACCGATTTCTATACAATATGCAATCATTAGGGCATGCATGGATTTTCTTGTACTCCTTTCCCACCGGACATAAAATCTTCTTCACCTTGTAGTGATTTTTCGGCAATGTGTTTTCTTTAGGAAGCATCTTCTTCAATAACACAAGCAATTTAGTGAAGCTTTTGTCACTCCTCCCAAATCTTGCCTTCAAGTTCACCAAAGCTAACACTGCTGACAACCTTGTGAAACTTGTGCACCCCGAATACAATGACTTCTTTGAATCACTTTCTATTTTCTCATACAAAGGAGCATGTGCTTGATGAAAATAGTCTTATCCAAGATCGCGCATCATGTTTTCTATACGATCTCTTATGTCTTCATCAACCGGCTTAGTGCGAGAAACTATTGGGATGTCTGGCAATTCCCCATGTCATATCCATTTTGTGTAATTCAGAATGATCCTGTGACGTATAAGATGTGATCTTATTTCATTTACTGACTGGTGTATCCCGTTCACACACGTAACACATGGATAGAAAAAATTCTCCCCTAAACTTTGTGCATTAAGTTTAGTAAATTGTACAATTGTTCAACCCCATTCTCATACTCGTCAATGATGCGTGATGCTTTCATCCAACTATGATCCATGTTTCCTCTTTGCCATTAAACTTCATTAAGTTATCTGTCATGCATGCTAAACTCATTTTCTTCATGAAAGGTATGGTCCTATCCCATTTAGGAAGACATTTTTATAGTAGATTCATACCTAAAGGTTTACCCTCTTTTCTTTGATTTGACAAAATTTTGGCATCATTTTGCATTGATCTCCAGGTACACAAGATGAAAGCGGTGACATGTTCCACATCCACTGCAGTCAAGTATGCACCCGAAGAACAAAGTCAAATGCAGTATACCGAAATTTCTTTAAATCATAGAAAAGAGAATTTACCTATACATATGAATCAACTATAAAAATAAGTCTTCCCAAACTATCCAAATGGACAATTCAAGATTCAATGCATTGATTAATCTAAACTGTCCGTATTAATCAATGTATTAAATCTCAAACGGGAAACTAAGGTTCACTCACAAATGCACGTAACTACCAATATAAAACAATACTCATATATCATCAAGCATGTAATAAGCAAAACAGTGTCACAAATAAATACATACCTCAGAAGATGATAACTAACAACCATAAGGAGTGCAGTGATGTAGTGCTATGGTATAGAAAAATGTCGACTTGATTACACTGGTAATAAAATAAGACTTAACTGGTTCTCAAGAGCAGATATAATCTATAAGGTGAATAGGGGAAATAATCAAAACATGAAGTAAAACAATACACAGCCAGGCACAATGTAAGCTATTAAGGCCTTATCAAATGAACCCATAGCAGACTAATAAAGATAATGGTTTATTCAGCTACAATACAAAAAAATATGATATATGCACAAAATGGAAAATGAAGAATTTGTAATTACAATAGAAACAAACATCCAACTTCTTCCAAGAAACAATAAATATGGGTTCACATATAATTAAAGGAACAGGACAAAATACATGAAGGAGGAACATGGGTCTTTAAAAGATCCATAGTTGATGTTGCTATGTTAAAATGTTGAAATTTTGTTACGAAAGAGGTTCCTATATTTGTCTATGCACTCTTTTACTTCTAGTACATGGAATTAAATTGATTTTTTAGTTTTATGTTTGTTCCAATTTTATATGTGGATTGTATAACAAAAACATCAAGTTGGTTTATGCATTATGACAACCTATGCAGAATTTAGAAAGCCATTTGCAACTATGGTATTAATGAAAAAATGTTACATTATTTGTCCAACTCGTAATAGACAACGTTTAATAATTGACCATGAATTTTGTTTTAATTGAACAATGGTGCAATTCATTTTCTTTTTCCTAATGAAACTGGAATGCACCAAAGATTATTATAATGTTGGAAGTTGGAGGCAGAGAAACAAGGGTCCTATGTTTCTCATATGGCAAATTTGTTAATACATCATTGTCACTTCCGTTAAGCTTTTGATGTCAGTGGTATCTGAATTCAAGGACAAAGCTTTTGATGTCACTAGGCATGGCAATGGGGCCCGAACCTACCCGATTTTGATGGGGAAAACCCGAGTTGACTGGGGTCGGGGTCGGGTTTAGGTTTTCCCCGACAATCAAAGTCGGGTTTGGGGTCGAGTATGGGATTATTAATACCCGACCTGAACCCGCCCCGCTAATAATTAATTTACAAAAATATTTTTGCATATATATAATACACTAAAACCTAAAACTATCGGATTGAATTTTATGCTACTGTTGGATTAGATTTTATGTTGTCATGTATAATCTAAAAATATGTTGTGGTTGTTATTTAAAATTGTTTTTTTCATTCTATGAAAAATTGTATTTTTTATAGGATTTTATAAGCATGTCAGGGGTAGGGCGGAGTAGGGAAAACCTAATCCCGTCGGGGGCAGGGATGGAGGGTAAATCTACACTCCTGTCCAACAAAACTACATTCCAATTTATTTCAATGTGATAATATATTATATAGTGATAATATATTTCAATGTGCCCAACAAAACTACATCCAATTTAGGACCCACTTTTGTTTTCAGTTTTCTTCAAATGATGCAGTTGAACTACCCGCAGTTGCCTACATGTTATAGGCGTGGGGGATCCTCCCCCACAATTAGAATTACAAAAATTTCTCCTTTTTCTGCCATGTGTTTCGATTTATGTTCTACAGTGTATAAACACATGTACTGTATGGGATCAACTGCAAGTAACCTTCATGATGATCTCACATTGTCCTTAGTGGACAACATGAATGGTTACTGACTCAATTATGATCCTCAGCTAATAAGAGAAGAACAAACAGAAATGGATAAGGGACATTTCATTGATTCTACACATATGAAACATACACTCATTTGAGCATTGAAATCCCTTTTCAAGTCCTCACCTCACCACTGAAGAAGGAGCTCGGACATAGAAGAAGACCATTCACTGGTCGAAAAATTGAAAACCTGGTAAGAACAACACACAAACACTGGTCATACTCTATGCTGAAGCATAAAATGGCAATAAGTTGATATCATAGACGTGGGCTTACGGGGATTGTATTGTGCCCAAGTTCAGAACCTCTTAGTTAGCAACAAAATTAGAAATTTGTAGGTATTTTGAAATAAAAGTTGATTTATTTCTTTTGATTTTCTTTTAAACCGTGTAGTTATTAGCATATGATATATGTATTTCGGTTAAATTAACTACTTAAAAATATTAGATATATTATTAAGAATTTAAGATCACTTTAGTTAAGAGGAGCATTATTATGTTTATTTTAATGGAATTATTATGTCTACAAATAAAGGAGTACATACATGTTACCTTGTAGTACATAATTTACCTTGAGCAAATTTGAAGACAACCTCAAACATTTTCCAACAATAATGGACTGTTAAGACAACACCTTGTTAGGTACGATGTTTCTGCTTCATATCTTAGTAATAGTTAAATAACTGCTATATAACAAGTTGTATTTATACTTATTTTTTATATACAATAACTTTTGAACGCAAGGATGAGATACCAAGAAAAGAAAGAATTGTGATAAAATGAGTAATAATAGAGAAAGGGAGAAAAAATGAACATAGATAAATTATTATTACAATAAATTTGGTCTTTGTATATAAATAGTATTATTCTAGACTGGTATTGGGAAGACACTAGATACACAGCAAGAAGACCAAAACCAAATTCAATTATTGTTTACAGTACCCTCAGAAAAGGATGGCAAAAAAAAAAAGGTTCATCCTTGTTGATTGCCTCAGTTTATTCTAACCATGATTCTATAAATTCTTTACCACATACAGTACCGCACAGGATGCATATAGATTTTTTTTACTTCGTCGTATTTATTTATATTATTATGACTTTGTTTATTTGGTTTGGCTTCAGTCATGATCAGTACATAATTTATTTCAAAAGCACACCTAGAAAAACAATGTGTAGTTAAATAAATTTCCCTTTTCATCCAATTAAAAAAAGAGAGCACTTAAGACAGACTCTGATTCTCATTTAGGTTGTCCCTATTTATAAATTGTCATGTTATTTCCTCCACATTCTTTTTTATTTCCTCCTTTTTGTACTTTTCTGGTGCATACAAGGCCTCATGGGTTTCCCCTAATGAGGACTGCATCAAAGGGTGGTCCTTATTGCTATCACTTGCAATTCCAACTTGTGTCTCAGTTTAGATAAAACAAAATCATGAGAAAGAGTGACCATGTGATCTTGTCACCACCTAAATTTGTTAAGCCTACATTCAGTTTTATTCATCTCACCAGCCAACAATTCTCACTTAAAAAATAATAATTTGATAATATTTTGCATTTTTGTTTTGGAAAAAACACTTTTAGGTGGAGCTTTGGACCTATAAATTCTTACCAGAAATGCCCACTGCTTTGAAAATCCAAATCTTAACATAGATAATCTAATCTCCATCAAAAATCAAGCAATAATATACTAGCTCGTAGCTGCTAAATGAGTACTTTTAGCTTCACCAGTATTTGTTAACCCAGTCTCTGGCTCTCAGTTTGAACATCATTTTCTGTGGTTGAATAACAATCAATCATTTTTTTAGATATAAGATCGACCTAATAATAAAAGGAGATGAAATGAGAAAGGGATGAGATTGTGAGTTCAAATCTTTCTGCTAATAACTAAAATTTGCCTATCAAAGTAAACAATTATGTTTTTCTTTGAGCTCTACAACATCACCAGTTTTTTTGTCTCCTAATAGTAAAAAGAGACGAAATGAAAAAGAGATGAGATTGTGAGTTCAAATCTTTATGCTAATAACTAATATTTTCCTATCAAATTAAGCAATTATGTTTTTCTTTGAGCTCTACAACATCATGGCTTTTTCGTGTTTCTGGTTTGTTTTGGTCCATATAGGCTTTTCATTTTTAATGAATATTTTGTAAGGCCCAAAAACTAACAAGAGAAGGCTACTAGGGCTGCTGATCCAAATTTTGGATGAACTCGATCGAACAATTCCATTTTTCAATTATACATTGAAAAAAGGATCATTTAAAAGTTTTTTATTTGACCAAAAATCATACAAAATGAACTCAAAGCCTTATCCTTGACAAAATTGAGACCCAAAAGGAAAATCGTACGTGGATTAGGGCCTACTAAATCACCTCAAAAAAGGTAAATTAAATTCAAAATAACTTTGAATTTCTTTTGTATAAGACCTACCAAATAACTGGCCTGACTCGATGCTTAGAGAACCATATGATGTGGTGCCTAAGCCCAAATGTTATTTCTATTTAAGCTACGAACATTTATTTTCATGTTTTCATGAGTTGTAGATTTTAGGTAAGTCTCACAAGTATTCTACATTCTCTTAATATATGTTTGGTTTATCAATAATGTATGACATGATTAATCCTTAGCTTTTTACTGAGAAATATCTTATTTTACCAAATAAGATAAACTATATGTTTGATTTATTGAAGAAAATAAAATAAATTACATTAATTATTTCTAAAGTTTTGTGAAATAATACAAAAGCAATTCCAACTTATGTCTCAGTTTGCCTTCAATGGTGGTGGTATGAGTTCATGATAATGTTGTGTGGCCTTTTGGTGAATCCAAAAGCAACCATTGCTTCAATGGTAACATCTATGGTCTATGTGTTCCCATGATCACTCAGCCTTGGTGTTTCAACAAGTGTAGGGAATGAGTTTGGTGCAAAGAATCCTAGAAAGGCAAAAGTTTCAATGATAGTTTAGCCAAATTCATCCATTTAAACCGATGTTTGAGCTTCTTGAAGTTTTAGAACTTTCTCCTAGATTCTAAACAAGTTTATTTTACACATATGTATCATAAAGGCATCCCAACATTTGTCATAATATTTCACTAGTAGGCTTTTTACCAGATTTAGTAATTTCATGATACACCAGTAAGGGCAGTAAATATTATTTCATCTATAAATATCACATGAGAAACAAGAAAAGAGGAGAATCAAGTACGACGGAAAAATTAAAATATATACTCAAGGAGCTATAGTCATATATATTATTACTTGATCCTGAGTACTTCCCATAGCAAACTCATCAACAATGATAAAAAGAATGAATCATGGTTCATGAAGCTTCCTGGCTCTAGACTACTTGCTAAGAGCTCATTATGTTTTTCTACTAAGGTGCAAATTAAGCTTATGCAAGTGTGATAAGTTTGGATGAGCTGAATACAGACTTCAATTATTTTTCTAGGGATAAAAGAACACATATAACTTGCTTCAATATCATTTTTTTAAACGACCTAAACCATGCTCTTTAATTATCAATTTCATGTTTTGTTACTTTTGTTGAAAAAGTCACAAAACCAACCGGTCTCATATAGGATGATAGTTTGATACTCAATAGTTAGCAAAGGGTACATTAGCATTTATAACATTGAATAATTACAACTTATCTAGAACACTAAATCAAAACTTACACATTAGCTAAAAGTTCTTCTCTACTGCAAAAAGGAAATCTTAGAATTTCCAGGTCACTATTGTAAGAAAAACAACGATTCATTATTGCACAAAAAACATCCCTACAATCCATAATGGTGTTCGTAAGTTGATATTCAATCTGAGTAAGGTGGATGTGTATGCCAATTTTTACTAAAAGCAATCACAATGTGAGAAAGAAATAACTTCTATTTTGTATGCTTCTTGTTTTACTAAATACAAAAGAATGAAATTAGTTCCCAAGAGAGGGTTATGTTGGGATAATATTAAATTAAATTAAGTTATACTAAAACCTAATAATAAAATGATGAAATGAATTGCAAGCAGTAAGGAAAGGATAATGACCAAACGTGTATTGCAAGCTAAGGATAGAGCACTTGCCACGGTCAAAACAGATGAATTGTTCAAGAAATTTCATAGAGGCAATAAGAATGGATTGAATATTTCATAATTGAAATATGCTTTTCCCCAACTTTGAATTACTTTCAAGGTTATTTGGTTTTGTTTTCTACACAGGTTATTTTCTACTAGTGTGTGTTCTTCTTCTCCCTTTATTTTTTGTTTACTAAAACCAGTATTAAGGAATACAGTTTGGACCATTGTCCTCTAGAGCAAGATTTCTCCCATGAAAAATTTCAAATTCTATGCTCCAATCTTGGATGCATTCATCTTCTGTCTACATTATAAATTAATAACATAGAAACCTTGTATAGTTACTAATTAATTTTTCATTTCCAAACTAGATGGAGTGAAAGGGATATGGATAGATGAAAAATGCAAGTTGGGCCATGTTTATATGTAGCCATTTTAACACAGTATTTGTTATCTTTTGTCATTCTCATTTGCCTCACAGAAAAACACACTTGCAAAAATAGCTTGAAGTGCCTTAATAAATACTTTGAATGAAATCTGAGTATGAGTAAATGAGACCAAATGGTGATTGTATTCATCCATAAAAAAAATAAAATCTAGGGTGTTACTTCCAGAAACAAACTAGAAGCATGAACGAAATGCAGAAGAATTAACTTTTATTTTGGTGGAGAGTTTTGTGTCGATTATTATTTGAACTTCTTAGAAATTATCATAAGCATAAGTTGATTTCATATTGTTGGATCGAGTGGCCTCAGAATAATTAAGAAGGGGGGGTTGAATTAATTATTCCTAAAACTTTACCAATTAAAAATTACTCTTTTAAGGCTTTTACTTATGTTGTTAAGAGAATATGGAGTAGAAGAGAAACTTAACAGAAAGTAAAAGCGGAAATTAAATGCATAGCGGAAAGTAAAAGAGTAGGGAAGAAGAAAACAAACACACAAGGATTTTTATACTAGTTCGGCAACAACCTGTGCCTACCTCCAGTCCCCAAGCGACCTGCGGTCCTTGGGATTTCTTTCAACCTTGTAAAAAACCTTTTACAAGCAAAGATCCACAAGGGATGTACCCTCCCTTGTTCTCTTTGAACCTAGTGGATGTACCCTCCACTAGAACTGATCCACAAGAGATGTACCCTCTCTTGTTCTCAGTCAAACCCAAGTAGATGTATCCTCTACTTGTGCCACAAAGGATGTACCCTCCAATGTGTTAAGACAAAGATATCAGGCTGTTACACTTTTGATACTTTGTGAATGGGGATACAAAATAATTCTCAGGCGGTTAAACCTTTGAACGCTTTTGTATTAGGGAATGGGAAGAATCAAAAGAATTCTCAAACTGTGTCATTTTGAATTCTTTGACAAGGGAGAAGGGAGACACAAAAGAATTCAGGCGGTTAGTCCCTTGTTCTTTTGGAAAAGGGAGAAGAGAGACACAAAAAGAATTCAGGCGATTAGTCCTTGGTGAATTCTTTTTGGCAAAGGGAGAAGAGAATGAAAAGGATGAATAGCACAAGTTTTCAAGGTTTGGAAAACCAGAAAACTTCAGAAAGCTTTTGGTACAAAAGAAAAAGAAAAAGAAATTCAAAGAGATTTCAAGACTTGTAAAGGATTGTAAGAGTTTGTTAGAAAGATTGATAAAAAGACTTGTTCAAAAATGCAAAACAAAACCTTGCTTTTATAGACTCTTCATGTCTGGTCAAGAAGGTCATTCAGAAGAGTTATAACTTTTAGAAAAACTTAAAACCCATTTGAAAGAGTCAAAACCTTTTTGAAGAGTTACATCTTTAGATTTTTCAAAAACAAACACTGGTAATCGATTACCAAATAAGTGTAATCGATTACACAAAGCTTTTGAGTAAAAGGATGTGACTCTTCACATTTAAATTTGAATTTCAAAGTTCAAGGGCACTGGTAATCGATTACCAAAACATTGTAATCGATTACAGCCTTTTGAAAATATTTGGAACGTTGTAAATTCAGTTTGAAAACATTTTCAAACTCATTTTGCTACTGGTAATCGATTACAACAATATGGTAATCGATTACCAGAGAGTAAAAACTCTTTGGTAAAGGTTTTGTCAAAAACTCATGTGCTATTCAAAGTTTTGAAAAACTTTTTAATACTTATCTTGATTGAGTCCTTTCTTTATTCTTGAATCTTGAGTCTTGAATCTTGATCTTGATTCTTGAGATCTTGAATCTTGATTCTTGTTTGTAGGCTTTCTTCTTGAGTCTTGAATTCTTCTTGATTCTTGAGCTCTTGACTTGTTCTTGATTCTCTTGAGATGTTCTTTGATTCATTTGAACTTGTTCTTGATTCTCTTGAGATGTTCTTTGATTCACTTGAGCTTTTTGTTCATCACTTTTGTCATCATCTTTTGTTGTCATCATTGTTATCATCAAAACACCTTTGAATCATTGTTGATTCATCATGAAGCTTTGCTTCCACACATATAATTATAACGTTATATGTATTTTATTTTTTAAGTTTGTTTCCTTTACAGACCTAACTCATGCTGGATTAGCTTTTTGATCTTCAACTCTAAGGTATGAGACAATTTAGCTTTTTGAGGTGAACAGGTCTATTAGACGAAAGGTAACAACTAATCTATTTATGCAAAAATGCATAATATCTCATAATGGCACATCGGCACTAAGAGTTGAAGTAGACTTGCAACTAATGTTGCACCTAATTTTTTGTTTCCTGAATCCAGATACTCCAATGCATTTGTTGTCTGATATATTTTTTCATTCCAAAAATTAAAAATCCTCTTTTGTGGGCCTTGTAGCAATGCTATTAACCACCTTGATGAGGCACCAATTGGGGAGATTCTTCACCAATGACCATGATATTTGAGAACTCACATCACTGGTGCTGCCAATTGCTATGACTATAACTATTGCTACGAGTTCTTGTTACGACTATTATCTCTGCCAAACAATTCAGATGATGCAAAAAGAAAAATTAGAGGGTATTTGATTTTGATTAGTTTGGAGATAAAAAAAAAAAAGATAGAAAGAGCACAAGAGGATATGTTTTTATGTTAGGTAAGGCTTTGGCGTCATAGTTTCACTCTCGTCCTATGAAGCATAGTTCATTGCGAACTCTTATGGAGCTTGTCAAGAATTGTGGCTTGAAGCACTATTAGAGGAGATACACTTGAAGAATGATGGCCAAATGCAACTGATGATTTACATTTGAGTCATCTATAAATTTAGCAAAGAATCCTATGGCGTATGGAAGGAGTAAGCACATTGAGACACAATTTCATTTTTTGAGAGATCAAGTGAATAAAGGAAAGCTAAGTTTGGCCTACTACAAATCCGAACAACAACTAGTTAAAGCATTTGACAAAGCTTCCAAAGAACATATGCTTAGAGATAAGCTAGGTGTTGTGTCTTTAGTCAATACTTAAAT
Source organism: Glycine max (assembly GCF_000004515.6). Lineage (NCBI taxonomy): Eukaryota > Viridiplantae > Streptophyta > Magnoliopsida > Fabales > Fabaceae > Glycine > Glycine max. Next base: position 41,754,107 of record NC_038250.2, read on the forward strand.
AATTATTACAAAAGTCAACCATTTTCCCATTAATAATAATTTATATTTGAATATTCTTTGGTTATTTGCTCATGACAACTATATAATTTAAATCCAAATCATGTATTCCTCATCGATGTGTAATCTATTATCAATTGCTTACTCTCGTTAAGATTATTGTTCTCTTAACTTTAGAATGGGGGCAACTTTCCCTCAACTCTAAACTTTTGATAATAAACAATAAAAAGGGAAAGAAATGTTCTTATAAGTTGAAGAAAAAAAAAGATAACACTCATATGTCATAGAATACAATCACATAAATTATCATCACTGCTATTCAAGCTTATACCAATTATGTATATTTTTTTTGCTTCATCAGTTGGTGGATGGAAATGCCATCAAAATGCCAAATGAGTGGTGGCATGGAAACTAAAAGCTCATTAGTTATTTCTTGCATTGATGGCCTGGATTTTGGATGGGGGCACAAGCATGTTAATGCTAATATTACAATAAGCACAATTTCTTGCATATCCTTTCGATAGAAGGGTAGTGGTATTCGTGAGTCCAATAAATGAGGCAGAAATGTTAGACCAGAGATGCACATGCTATCAAGATAATAGTCATAGCAATTGGCAGAGATAATCAATTACAACTCACATCACTTGCTACGACTACAACTATTGCTACGACTTCTTGTTCTACTTCTCCTAATTGTAACTCTAAATTGTTACCTACACTCACCAAAAAAGAAGCTAACATGAACAAGAATGCACATGTTTGTCTTGAAGTGATAGTTATTACTAGTGGTGGTGGTGGTAATGAGCTTACCAAGATATCTTCAATTGAAACAGATCCACTGATCATTCCAACTACCAAACATACTCAAGTTTAGTTAAGTTAACCGGAGTGCTTTTGGTTTTTTTTGGCACCCTACTCATTTTTTTTTACCTTCCTTTATTGGATTGTGCTGTAGGATAAAATTTCCATTCCTCCTATTATTTTGTCTTGTCTCTTCAGGTTGTATTATTAATACCGCATGCTTTTCTTTTCTTTTGTTTCTTCAGGTTGTATCAGTAATAATTGCAATTGAGAAAAAATAATGTTTTTTTTCTTGTTCTTCTAATTACTGCCTCATAAAGACATTCATGGAAAGTGGTTGGAGAGAGGGCAAAAGGGATTTCTACTTGGCTTTGGTACCGATCCTATTCCATAAAAACCCAAACAAACTAAAAATTGAAAAATAACCTCTGATATCATTGTTAACACTAGGTCTAACAACCCACTGTAAGTAAATTCTTTGAGAATCCAATTCTTATTCTTATTCTTTTGTCCTATTTGACAACAATAAAGTAAATGAAATGATGTAATATTTGAGCTATGCAGCAAAAAACTTGTATCCTAATCTCTTGCAATTCTGTAATGTGTGTGAAAACATTATATTTTTAAAATGCTAAATTTCTATGGTTCTTATTAAAAAGGGCATTTCATTTGATTTGCTGCAAGAATATCTCCCATCAATAGTTAAAATTAATCCCTTTAGAGAGGCAAGAACTACCTATGATTCCTCTCGTTCCTCGTGAGCCCTCCCTCTTTATTAATTGATTAATTTCTTCCTTTTATATTTACTTTTCATACCATAATGAACCAAAATCTGAATGAACAATAAACATGCAACTACTATACATAGAAATTTTTCTAATACCATTCATAAATTATAATTAAGGATATGAAAAAGGACTCAAACTACTTGCTCCACAACTAGTATAGCAGAAGCTAAATATAATACTAAGTAATAGCAGTAGCAAGCAAAGTAGAACAACCAGAATTCATAAATTCATGAAGAAAAGTAGATACGGTAAACTCCTTGTTTTCCAAAAGAAAAAAAAATCATAAACACAATAAAAAAGTTTAGTAAAAAACTATAAAAATGAAAGGTCGTTGCAACATATGATAGTATTCCAACCCAAAAGAAAATGGGAGTGTTTCTTTCAACTTACAGCTTCAAACATTTTGATTTCTTACAATTACAACGCTTGCAAGACTCCACTTCCCCAGCTGATTCCAACTTGCACCTGCAAAATGGATTTGTACTTATAACTTAGACTATCTAGGGTTTAAACAAACACAAATTGGAAATGTCAATAAAATTAGCCATGTTGCCAACACCAGGCACATATAAATGAAAACTATAACAAATGACCGACCAAGAAAAAGAAAGAAATTGTATTCAAGGACCATGAAGTTGCTACTTACTGCACAACAAAGTTTTCCAGCAATAGAGGGAAGCTCACGGTGGGACGAGAGTGAGATAGGCCAGAGTAAAGAAGCAGATGAAATGACATGATGGAGGTTGCGGCAAACTGCAGAGGTCACGACAGAGTAGTGAAGGTCACACGGCAAATCGAGTAAAGGGTATACGACAATGAGGGTGCGAGAGGTGAAATAAAACTTATGTAGAATTCAAAGACAATTTTTACAAAAAAAACCGCCTTCATAACATTCAAATCAAAGGCGGTTTTTCAAAAACCTCCTTCATAACCTTGAAATCAAAGCTGGATTTATAAAGACCATCGTTAACGCCGACATTCAAATACAATTATGATAAAACCGTCTTAAAAATGTTGGAATTAATTTCAAAAATGTCACCGCCTAGTTTTCTACATTGGTTTTTTGACAACTGACGTAGATGCATTGATGTTAAATCATTATTCTTTTAGTAGTGTTAGTAGATAAGATATCTTATAAAAGAAATCTTATTTCAATAGTGATATCAATAACTAGCTAGCTACCAACAAAAAGGCCTTTAATTTCCTATTGGCTATCTAGCTGGTAAGTTATCTCTTCATAATGCAACCTAGGTTAGACGTGTGGAATGGAGGTGAGATAATGGTTGGCACTACTACGAGTATGTATGCACTTTCTTCGCCACCGTCCAACTTTATATATTCAGCTGGTGAACATGAGTGATGATAAGGACCATGTATATTGAATGATAGCAATTTCTGTTTTGTATAGGAATAGCTAGGTAGTGATCACTTTTTCGAAACTTTTTTGCTCTGTATAGTTGTATATGGTTTTTTCAATAAGTTTAGTGTTTTTCCAAAGGTGTCTGTTGGCTTGTGAACAATGTGTATATGTAAAGAACTCAATAATGTTCATTGAGGTTGACTGGAGTTAACCTACAATTTAGTAGGTTAGATCCCATTTGGGATGGTAATTTCTAAGTTAGTTTCGGTTGATTTACTGATGTTTTAGTAGAAGGTTGGTTCATGCTTAGTGATTTTGTTTGTTTATTGAGATTGTAATTTTTTAATTAAAATTAAGTATTCGTATATGATTTTCTTATGATTGATTTCCTTTTTATAAATGATAAAGTATTCTAAGGGTGGTCACCAATTAGATAAATGAATTTGGTAAACATGCATAAGTGTGCAATCTATGCTCCATTACTATTAAAGCAACCATGTGGATTCAAGCTAATAATCCTCACAAGTTTTTTTAACTTCAATTATGTTTTTGTATAAATCCATGCTTTACTTTCGCCCTATGTATCATTCCATTTATTCATCCCCACAAGCAAATTTTTGCACTATGTATGTCAAAATTGAGATGCTTTTAAATTACTTTCGTTACCTGTTTTATCAACACTACTAGGAAAAATCCTTACTATGATGGTTCTTTTATGCCTTCAAGGACGGTTGTTAGTTGTTGTTGTATGCAACATTGTGGATACTCCTCCATTTACGACGATGGTTCTTCAACCGTCTTAGAATGTGAGACATTCTAAGACAGTAGTCACTTGGAAAACGTCTTTGAAGCCACCATATTCTAAGATGGTTTTTGTGCTCAAAACCGTCTTAGAATATGCCACATACTAGGATGGTTTCGAGGTCAAAACCATCTTAGAATGTACCAGATTCTAAGACAATTGAGACCTCAAAAATTGTCTTAGAATGTGGCACATTCTAAGACGATTTTGATCACAAAAAAACATCTTAGAATGGGGCAGCGTCAAAGACGGTTTTGAGGTCTCAATTGTCTTTGAATGCCTGCATTTTTACATTGGTCTTTCGTGATAATCATCTTAGAAGATGCTCCCTTCTAAGACGATTTTTGTGGAATAATCGATGTTGTTTTTTTTCCGTTGCACCTAATTCATACAATTGAGAATTAAGCAAAAAAAACCCATTTAAAAATTAAAAAGTAAATATATTAATGTCATTTGCTATACAAAAATAGCCTAAGAGGAAGTATACAACACATATTGTCTTATTCCTATACAAAAATAGCCTAATAGATCGTTTACAACACATATTATCTAGCTTAAAAATAAATATGTTAATGTCATGTGAGTCTATTTCAAAAGCCATTGTTCTCTTAACAAGAGGGAAGAGGGAACACCATTTTAAGCTTTCAAAGTTCTCTACGTGCCAATGTTGTCCTCTAGAAACATTGTGCAATAATTGTTGATTTCGTTAGTCTTTGGAAATAAGTATGAGTTGAATAACCTCTGTAGTAACCCTATGATAACAAAAAAAAAAACACATTAATTTAATTATGTTTTGTGTATAATGCACCAAATATCATAGAATATGAATATATTATTATTATTATTACAGAGACAAAAACATTGCCCAACATTTTCGATTCTTTAACCTTAGGCTTGTTCGGTCATTTATAAAATATTTAAAACATGTTACATTGAAAGAAAGGGTAAGTACAAGAATCAAATTTTTGCAGAGACATCTAGTTAACAAAGAAAGTGAATTCCAAAATAAGGAAAGCAATACACAATGGGGAGTCCAGTAAACAAAAAGTTCCTTCCATTATGGTGTTACTAGAAGGTAAAGACTATGCAATCTTAATCCCATTGATAAAAAAGAAAACAAAGGTAATGCGACACATATATAATATAAATAGGTAAATTTAAGGATAAAACTTTCAGAGAGTAGTCCTCTTAAACTAAGAAGAAAATGATGCTCTATCCTACCTGAATAACAATTGTAGTTGTAGTCACTTTCCTGAATCTAAGGTCATTTCTAGCAGCCATCCCTCGTATACTAGTTTGAATATAAATAGCTGAGGCATAGATAGTTTTGTAAACATTTCCAGAAATATGCATGAGGAAGTCTTTCTAAATTATCAAAGAAGCAGTTTCCCTCCTTATGCATTCGTACTGATGTCGTGTAACTTGTCCTATGTTAAATTCATAGCATAGACATGTACAATCAAAATTCAGTCATTAATTGATTATATGGTAAAAAACCGTAAACATCCCTAGAGGATTCACATAATTGATACCTCTAGCAACCTTTTGAAGTTCTATGGCAGACAACTACAATAAATTAGTGTTTTCGACAAATAAATATGTGGACTTTTCTTTGAATAATGCTTGCAGATCTTCCCAAGAACTCACCACCACATGCATCTAATTCTACCTGTTGACCAACTCTCAAAAACACTTTTTCTTTCCAATCTAAAATGGGAATAATTCAGCAAGAGTGTTTTCCTTTCCTTTTATGCTAAGATCTTATATACAACAACCACACAAACTCATGAATGCGATAGCAGTTAACTTTGTTAGTAACTAGTTGGAACTTTCCTTTCCTTTTCTTTGGTGTTCCTTAAACCAATGGAAAATGATTTTTTTAAATAACATTTTATTCAAACCCCATGGTATTGTAACATGTTAGAAATAAACTAGCATTATCTACTATTCATGTAACCAACAAGCAACGTAAATGTTACAAGTGAGATTAATAGAAATTCCAATTAGATAAACTGGCACCTGATACTCTTTAAGGTTTGCTCTATCTAGAAGCCTCTTGCAAGCTATCATCTCATTGGGGCTACGAATATATGGTTACTATTATTTGGTTTCAAATATTCCACAATCAGATTAGATTCATCTAGATGTATGGGAAAGGAAAAATAAAAAATTGAAAAGGATGGAAATACCATGCTTTTACAACATTAGGTTCTAGAATAGTAAACCACTGGACAAATTCATCAAAGTTCTTTCTAGTGGGATATCTAGCACAACTTATCCAAATTGCCTCCATTACTCCCTATGAATAGCATCCATAAAGTCTCAAGTCAGTAGGCCAAAATACTCATGTCATACTAGAGAACGTAGCCAAAATGGCATTGAATTGAAGACTATTTTATAAAGTAGATGAGTTATAATTTAAAACTTAACTTGTTAATTACAATTTTTATGTTAATATCAAGGCTTCTTACACAATGAACAGAACCAGACAATAACATCGTTCCTAGGACACACAACAACAAGCTGCCAATGGCCCGTAAATTCCAACAAATATTAGCTGGTTATTGAACCAAACTTTCATTTAATACTTTTGTGAAAGTTTACTTACTGATTCAAGTAAGGTCCTAGGTAGACCTCTCTCTGTGATTCCTTGACCCATGTTTCAATGTAATTTTGGGCTTCATCACATCTATCCTTTGCATTATGTATGGATTGAGGCTTAAGGAATCCATACAGCTGACCACAACCCAACCTAGAACTCGACTCCTTCATAAACCTATTTTTAAGATTACAAATGAAAATTGTTAATGACATATATCATAAGGAATATAAATTATTAGTTAATGAAAGTACACTTTGAAATAGAATTTACTTACATCATCCACAACTGTAGTATAGATATGTTCAAACATTTGTCACCTAATATTATTTCATTTACATCATAATATATAATGAAAAAGGATGTTTGTACATTTGGAATCCCAAATTGAGTTCCATTCCACAACATTTCAAGAGGCTTCTCATAAAGATCAGACATATTTTGAATCAAATCAAGTAAGGGATCAGTTCCACTAACAACAGTCAACCTATGAACAGGTTCATCATGTTTCTTTGGACGAATCTGTGAATCACATTTATTTAACAAGCATAATAATTAAACTAATGTTCATCATAAGATATTACAATGTCTAAATTGTTGTTACCATAAATAAATACCTCATGTGAAACAAGTTTGACTAGATGTCTCAGCAATGCAATGAAAGTGTGAAGGGTCTGCATGACATATTGAACCTCTGACGTGGGAAAAAGGAATTAAGTGTCACCATCATAAACTTTTTCAACACTCACTCTTACCACATTATCTGCATAAAGGACGTTATGTATGGTGGACGCCCTTTTATACTTTTTTTCCCAATGCCACTAGAGTAGAATGATCATGTTCAACATGCAACCCCATTATTGGCCTAACATTAGTGACATGCTCTTCCCCTGATGGAGTAATACTTGTATATCCTCCCCTTTGTTCAGCACAGCTCCCCTTTGTGCTCACACGAGTAACTAATACTTGTATATCCTCCTCAATCATAGGTGGCTATTGTGATTCCTTTTGGGATAACTCCATTTTGATTTTCTTCTTTAACTCTTCTTTCATTTTCTCAAGCTACAACCCCCAAATAGTTGTGAAACTTCTCTATATGTGGGCCGAATCCTCTTCCAGTGGCAAGATTGACATTATCTATTGGCCTGGGTTGATCCAAGTTCCTTACAGTCAAGCTTCTCAATTAGGTGGATTGTCTACTCCTCCTAGACTTAGACTCCAAAGGATCTGATGACTAGGGAGGAGACCTTGGGGGTGTTTCCATCACTCTGTCCAAATAAAAAAAAAATTAAAATTAACATCAATTACAAAGTTACAAAAGTAATAAGGTCTCAATATACACATAAAAATTGAATACAAATAATGTAATATCATAAACATTACTTTCATATAATGCAATTATGTTGAAATGTTCTCCCATAAACCTTCATCATGATCAGTACAATCTACAAGTACGTCATCCACTACTTGTTCTTTAATTATGGAAGGCATTTGTCTCGAGAAAGAAGGCGCCTCACAAATATCAAGTGTTGAATCATGATTTTGGAGACTAAAACTATTTGTTCTTCCCTGTAGAACCACTAACCATCTTGAGTCATGTAGATCTTGGGCGTAAAACACTTGTGATGCTTGTTCTACCATGATGAATTGCTTGTCCTTGTAACCCACCTTTTGAAGATCTACCAAAGTAAATCCCATTTCATCTACATTCACACCTATATTTCCATTAAGCCAGTTACACTTAAAAACAGGCACTCTGAATTCACTATAATCAAGCTCCCAGATTTCTTCAATCACTCCAAAGTAAGTCATGAACGCTCAAATCAGGTTGTTATATGATGCCCTACAAAAGTGATCAAAATCTTCCTCAAGGCTCACCCCATTGTTCTATAGGCTACTTTTATCATCTTATGACTTTGTGTAGAAGGAATAGTTATTGATATCATATCCCTTCTAAGTGGGGACATTAAGATTTGGTCCAATAGCTAACAATCTTAATTTTTTAGAAGCATTGTTATCATGAAAGATTTTTTCTTTAAACCAGTTTATGAAACTTCTATTATGCTCTTGCAACCATCATCATGTTCATTTTTGGGTGAGAAGCCATCAAAAAATCTTTGTGAGTATGGATGTAAGGGGCAACCTCTTGTGTATTATTCAATACGTATAGATGTGCTTGATTGATTTCATGTCGAGTCATGGTTACAACATTGTAACCTCGTGTACCCTTATCTTTGCATCTGTCATCATGACAAGATTAAGGAAGCCCAACAGTTTTCACTGATTCAATGTACTCTTAACAAAATTCAATGGATTATTCAGCAATGTACCTTTCAACAATGGATGTTTCTGGTTGGTATTGATTCTTGGTATAACCTTTCAACACCTTTGTTTACCGCTCAACTGGATACATCCACCGTAAATAAATTGAACCACACAACCTGATCTCCCTCACTATATGAACAATTAGGTGAACCATTATGTCAAAAAATGAAGGAGGAAAATACATCTCTAATTGACAAAGGATAATGGTAACCTCATTCTCCAAATCATCTAACTTTTGAGGGTCAATGACTTTGCGACAGATAGCATTAAAGAAAAAGCACAAACGAGTTATGGCAACCCAAACTTTGTCAGGCAAGACCCCTTGAATGGCAACACGCAAGAGTTATTACATTAACATGTGACAATCATGAGATTTCAAGCCAACCAATTTGAGATCATTCACGGATACAAGACTCTTGATATTTGAAGAGTATCCTTGTGGTATTGTCACACTCCACAAACATTGACAAAAACTTTTTTTCTCCTTTGTTGACATTGTGTGACAACCTGAGGGAAAATACGTTAACCAACCTTGTGATATCAGATGCAACTACTGACGTATACCCATGTCAACCAAATCTTGATGACACTTCAAATCATCCTTTGTCTTGCCTTTAATGTTAACAAGGGTGCTAATAAAACTATCACAAACATTTTCCTCAACATGCATCACGCCTATACAATGTCTAACATCAAGATCGAACCAGTATGAAAGATAAAAGAATATGGACCTTTTCTTCATTATGTTCTTCTCAGATGCATCCTTCTTTTGGGTCTTCCCAGAGATAGTTAGGATGTCCTTCACCCGGTCATAAACTTCGTTTCCAGCTAAGGGTTTCAGCACACTTTCATACTTCTGGCTTCCATTAAAAGTTTTTTTCAATTGCCGATATGAGTGATAATGTTTGAGAAATCTTCGATGCCTAGTATATATTGTCTTCTTTCTATGTTTTGATTGGATATAGCTTGTTTCTTTCTCACATACAGGACATGCGTGATGTACTCTGACACTATATCCACTCAAATTCTCATATTCTAGAAAGTTGTTAATGGTACAAAATACCATTGTACGCAACCTGAACGTCTGTTAGAGATTCCCATCTTACACATCAACCTCGTCTACCCATAATTTTCTCAAGTCTTCAATCAAGGGAGTCAGATAAACATCAATATCATTTCCTGGCTATCTTGGAGCTGCAATCATCAAACACAACATAATGTATTTTCTCTTCATGCACAACTAAGGAGGGAGATTGTAAATCATCAGCAAAATAGGCCATGAACTATGGTTAGTGCTTAAGTTACCAAAAGGATTAATGTCATTCGAAGCAAGTTTGAGCCTCAAGTTTCTAGGCTACTCCCCAAAATCTAGAAACAATTGTTCAACGGTCATCCATTGGGGTGAATCAGCCAGATGCCGAAGCAATCCATCACTTTTTCTACCATCTGCATGCCATGTAAGACTTTTGGCATCATGTCCATTAGCAAACAATCGCTTAAACCTTGGAATTATTGAAATATACCATCACACCTTTGTTGGACGGTCATTGGTTGTGGTTGCATGTTGACTACCATCGTCATCGTTCACTTTGTACTGTGATACACCACATATGGGGCATTTGCACATGTCGACAAATTGATTTTTGTACAATATGCAATCATTAGGGCATGCATGTATTTTTTGGTACTCCTTACTGTCGCAACCTACCCTTCGGCGGGAGGGCGACGCGTGACTCGCAGGATGCGTGTTCCACGAAAGGAATACGCGCGGAGTCGCCACCAACGTTTATTTGAGGAAAACGTCGGAAAAACCGGAAAAGACGTGATCTACGAACTTTTAAGTGAAAGGTTCGGGAGTTGTATTTACGCACGGGGAAGGTATTAGCACCCCACACGTCCGCCCCAAGGGACGGCAGCCTTTAATCGAATGTGCAAACATGACTTTGATTTTTTATGTTCCCTTTTTATGTCTCTATATCCTTTATACCCTTTTTATATTTTCTCTTTTTGTGGTCGACAAGGGTGTTTCCCTTTGCTCCTGCGTATTCCTCAATTTGGGATGAGAAAATCAGACCTACGTAGTTCTTTTTTATCAAGTGATTCTTTTTTACTTAAGTGGTGATCATTTTAAGGCGTTGGACCTTAAAAATGATCCATTTTACTTAGTGAGAAATTGAAATGACAAACTTCAAAAGCCTATTTCTGTGGACGAGCTTGACTAGGCGAATTGATTTTAGCCTTTAGTTTCACTTTAGTTATTAATCAATTCGATTAAGAATGAGAAATCCCAAAGAGAAAACGTCCGATTGATTTTCCGCTTTATTTTACTAAAAGATGTCTTTTTGATTATTATATTATTTTTTACCTCTTTTTGACTTCCAACGTGGTTACGGCACGACCGAACGGTCGGAATTTATTTTAACCGAAGTTAATGGATAATACAATTCAAACGTTCGGTGGAAATTTATTTTATTTTTAAGTTAAGCGAGAAATGACTTAAGTAAAATGGCTTAAGCACGTCAACAGGGGGTATAAAAAGTAAACAAAACGAGAATAAAAATGCACGAAACACAATGCGGACCACTACGGGTACATAGAATGAATCGAAAAAGCTTGGTTCGAGGTACTTACCCGTTGAAGATCGAAGAACGATGAAGAACGAATGAAGAACGTCGAAGAACGGTTGAAACCTTTGCGAGATTCCTCACGGAAAACGTTACGGAAACGTTTCGGAAGCGCCTCGGCTTAGATTTTCTTCACGGAAACAATTTTTCCAAGCAAATTCGAAAGAGAGAGAAGTGCCTAAGGGGATGAACCCCTTCCTTCTTGCCTTCCTCCCCTATTTATAGCAAAATAGGGGAGGTGGTTGCCGCCCAGCTCGCCCAGGCGAGCAGGGTTGCTTCCTCCAGAAGCAACCGCCTTCTGGAGGAATATTCCGGAGGGCCCAAGTGGGCCTGGGTGCTATTTGCACCCCCATTTTTACTAAGTACACCCCCCTCTGCTGTTTTTTGGTGATTCTTTTTTCGTAAAGTTACGGAAACTTACGAATTTCGTAACGATACTTGTTTTCTTTCCGTAATGTTACGGAACCTTGCGGATTACATAATCATCCCCTTTTTGACTTACGGAATGTTACGGAACCTCACTTAATTATGCAACGATGCTTCCATTTGATTTCCGGTGTGTCACGGAAACTTACGGATTGTGCATCAATACTTTTTTTGGTTTTTCGGCATGTCCTGGAATTTCGCAAATTGCCTAATGATGGGTGCCAAGCACCTCACGAGGACCAAAGAATGGTCGCACGTCATCGAGCAAAGGTCCCCGGACGAAATTAGGGTATGACACTTACCCACACGACATAAGATCTTCTCCTCCTTGTGATGATTTTTCGGAATGTATTATTTGTAGGAAGCATCATCTTCAACATGAAAAGCAATTCAGTGAAGCTTTTGTCACTCCACCCAAATCTTGCCTTCAAGTTGACCAAATCTAACACCGCTGACAACCGTGTGAAGCTAGTGAACCCCAGATACAAAGGGTTCTTAGAATCAATTTGTAATTTCTAATACAAAGGTGCATGTGCTTGCCAAAAACCCTCTTGTCCAAGATCTGTATCATGTCTTCTATATGATCTGGGTTGTCTTCATTAACTGCGTTAGTATGAGAGCCTATAGTCATATTTGCCAATTCACCATGCCAAATCCATTTTTTGTAATTTAGAATGATCCCCTCACATAGAAGATGTGATCTTATGTCATTTAGTGACTATTTTCTCCCATTCCTACATTTGACACATGGACAAAAATATTTTCCACCCATAACTAGTGCATTTCGTTCATTAAATTGTAAGAACTATTATACTTTATTCTCATACTCATCACTTATGCGAGAAGCTTTCATCCAACTTCGATCCATGTTTCGTTGTCTGTCATACTTACAAGGTTAACTAGCTACATGCATGAAGATCTCACTTTTTTTGTAAAAGGTGTGGCCCTATCCCATTCAGGAAGATATTTTTTTTATACATAATTCATACTTACAGGTTAAGTATGTTTTGTTAAATTTAAAGAAATTTCGGTAGCATTTCACATTGATCTCCAAGTACACTACATGAAAGCAGTGACTTAAATTCACCATGGTCAAGTATGCATAGGAGAACAAAGCGATATGCAATTAACCAAAATTTCATCAAATTTAACACAACATTCTTAACCTATAAGTATGAATTATGTATCAAAATGACTCTTCCCAAACTGCCCAAATGCACAATTCAAGATTCAATACAATGATTAATCCAAACTGTCCGTAGTGATCATTGTATTGAATCTCAAACTAAAAACTAAGGTTCACTCACAATGCACATAACTTTAATGTAAAACAATACTGATATATGAACAAACATTTAATAAGCTATTAAGTGTCACAATGACATACATACCTCAAAACATGGTCAGTTTCTTCAAAACAACAAGTGTGGTAATGGGAGTGCAATGTTATACAACAATTTTGACTCACGTATACTGAGGGCTAAAAGAAGCCTTAACTTCCTATCTGAGTAAAAAAGTTGTACCTACAGCCAAAACCAATTGTTAAAGATCAAAGTACAATAAAAAATGTTGGCATGACAAACCTGATTATACTAACAGATTAAATGTATCAACAATGACTATTATATACACAAAAATTAGTCGGTTCAGAAACATATATGTTATTAGTTTACACTGAATACGTGTGTTGTTTTCAAATTACAATAGTAATGAGGTTTCAACATTAAATTTCATGAAAAATGTCAATGGCACGTTTTTTTCTTTAAAACACGTCCCAAACAAGAAAGTTGGCATTTTATTTATGAACAAGAGTCATCTAGGAATTCGATAGTCAATTTAGGTTATTTTGTTAGGTTGTAGTGTTTATGGCTTTACTATTGCTTATGATTGATAGAGAATTTATATGCATTGGTAGCAAAATAAAAGAAGTGACTTCATAAGTGTACATTGGTGCTAATGTATTTATTTTGGTGAACAGATCATGTCCCTGTGTAACCTCAGGGATGATGCTAAGAAAAAGGTTCATGCTATTATTGACAAGTTTGCTAAAAGAGGGCTTCGTTCACTTGTTGTTACTAAACAAGTTTTTTTACCTAACTAGTTTGATGTTTCAAGTCCCCCCCCCCCACCCTTTTCACAAATATAATTGCTCATGGTTCCTCACTGTTACTTCTGCAAGAAGTTACTAAGAAAATAAAAGAAAGTGTTGGTGCTCCATGGCAGTTTGTTGGCATGTTGTCACTGTTTGATCCCCCTAGGCCTGATAATGATGAAACAATTCGCCGAGCTCTTAACCTTGGTGTGAATGTTAAGATGATTACATGTAACTAATCTGACTCATTCCCTTATCTAAGAGGAAGGCTATATTTGTTATAAAATAACATATATTATCATAGTCAAACATCCCTAATTTAATGTCATGTACTTTTGTTCTACTCCCTAGGTGATCAAATTGCCATAACTAAGGAAAAAGGAAGGGGACTTGGAATGGAAACAAATATGTACCCATCTGCTTCATTGCTTGGTCAACACAAAGATGCAAGTATTGCCGCACTTCCTGTAGAAGAGCTGATTAAGAAGGCAAATGGATTCGTTGGAGTTTTTCCAGGTTTAAATCTATGCAATATCTATCACAATCCGTATAGTGGTAAGTAGAGTGTTGTTGTCATTATTATAAGTAATTCATTGTGGCAATAAATGAATATTGATCAGTATGGTTTTTTTGTTTATGAATGTAGTTTGGCTTCATGTTTATTGCATTGGTATGAAAATTTGACTTCTCACCATTCATGATTTTGATTATTGCCATTCTCAATGATGGTAAAGTTCTTATTTCCTTGAAATATACCATGAAATCACTTTATATGCTAAAAGGGACAACGATGATCTAAAACAACATTTGTCATACTATTAGGAACAATCATGACAATTTCAAAGGACATGGTTAAGCCATCTCCCATGCCTGATAACTGGAAACTAAATGAAATCTTTGCTACTGGGGTTGTGCTTGGAGGTTACTTGGCACTGATGGTTTTTATATTCTTTTGGGCAATCAAAGAGACAACATTCTTCCCTGTAAGAAATATTTACCTTTCATTGCTTCCATATCGCATTTTAATGTTCTTGTTTCGGTTCAAAATGTCTGACAACATTCCCTTGTTCATCACCGAAGGACAAATTTGAAGTTAGATCATGACAATCTATATGAAATGACTGCTTCTTTGTATCTACAAGTCAGTATAGTTAGTCAGACTTTGATACTTTTCACCCATTCGCACATCTGGTCCTACATCGAACGCCCTCAATTGCCGTTAGTGGTTGCTTTCATTATTGCTCAGCCAGTAAGAATGACAATATATTCCATCATATATGCTAGAATTGGATTTATGTAACTGAGATTTGATCAAATTATGATGTTACTATTTTCATTATAAGAACAAAGAGAGAAGGGTGGAGTGATATTTTTTAGCTTATGGTCATGCAAATTGCTACAGTAATATCAGTGTATGCCAATTGGGGCTTTGCAAAGATCCAAGGAATTTGTTGGGGTGATTTGGCTTTACAGTATTGTCTTCTATTTCCCACTTCACCTCATGAAGTTCACTATCCACTACATCTTGAGTGGAAAAGCATGGAACAATCTCCTAGAAAGCAAGGTATTTGCATGATTTATTCACTCTTCCTTGTTCTAGAATGGAAAAGTTTCGATGAATAGGTTTCAGATTTGTTATTGTTGTATGAAAATTAATGTTGGTGACAAACTGCCTTTACCACCAAGAAAGACTATGGTAAAGAGGAGAGGGAAGCTCAATGGGCTCTTGCTCAAAGGACCATGCATGGACTTAAACCTCCAAAAACTTCTAATATCTTCAATGAAAAGAGAAATTATAGAGAACTCACTGAGATTGCTGAGTAGGCCAAGAGGAAAGCTGAAGTTTCAAGGTAAGCTACCACATTTCCTATCATATTAATATTTGTCTAGGTTATCTAAAATGAGAAACTCACTTTAGAAGGTAATTAAACTAAGTTATAAAGTTATATAAGTCATTGATGAAAAAATAATAGTTAATATTACAATATTACATGCACATACATAAGAAATTATGAATGTGTTGGAATATCAATCAATTTTCTTATCAACAAATGAGATTACTTATACAAGCCAATTCCTCACAATTATTAAAATATGAATGACTAGCTAGACAAATGTTTCATTATTTGTTATATTTAGATAAGTGTTGGAGTGGAGCTAATACATTAAATTTGTCTCTTTTTCGCTTACTGTTGTTGGCTTCGTGAGCTTCACACGCTTAAGGGACATGTTAAGTTTGTGGTGAAGCTGAAGGGTCTGGACATTGACACAATCCAACAACATTACACCATGTAATAAACAACACAAGAACAATGTAGATAGCAAAAGGACCAAAATTCAATGATTGAAATGAACGGAGAAACAAGGAAAAGGCCTAACTCTTTTTATGCTTACTAGGTAGGGAAAGGAAGCCTATGATATATCTCTCTCTCAGTCTGTTTATCTTTCTTTCATGTCTTTTCAAATGTTTTGGTCTAAATTTTTGCTTCGATGCTTGGGGACAATGGTGTTAGCTTTAATCCTTCATTTTTATATGCTTTTAGGTCCTTCCCTCAACCAAGGTGGTTAATGTTTAATGTATGTCAATTTAAAGTGGCAAGTGACTAGACAATGAGCTTATTGGGAGTTTTACAGTGGGAGAATAAGAGTTTATGGAAAAGCTTTAATGGCATGTTGCAAAATTTGAAACTTTGACTTGATCTCAACATAGAATTTTTTATGTTATTTGTCTATAACTGTTTTTGAAACATTCCACCAAAAAAGATCCAGTTCTAGGGTATGAAATAAAAGACTGCAAAATTTTAAATGCTTTCAAGATGTGTCCACCATTGTCCTAGTCCTATCCATGGGGTGACTAGTTATTATTGCTTTGAAAAAGTTACCTAGTGCTTTTTATCTTCTTTGAATGAAGGTAACACTATTAGAAAATACACTTTCAATATTGGTTATTTACGACATTACATCGGTTTTAAAACCGATGTTGAAAGTACCGATGTTGAATGTATTATTGCTAACATCAGTTTTTCATAAAAATGCTAACATCGTTTTTCTAAATAACCGATGTTATATATAAAGAACTACAACAAAATAAGTGTATACATGATAACCGTTGACATCGGTTTTCTATAGAAAATCGATGTCAATGGTCATCATGTATTCACTTATTTTGCTGTAGTTAGTTATATATAACATTGGTTATTTATATATAATCGATGTTAACGTTTGTACATTAATATCAGTTATGTATAAATAATCGAAGTTATTAGAAATAACCAACATCGGTTTCTTGAAAAACCGATGGTAAGGTGTATGTTGACATCGGTTTTTCTAAATAACCGATGTTGTTTACTATATTAACATCAGTTTTTATTAATAACCAATGTTGTTTTCAAGTTTTTTTTATATAAACTTTATGTTTTTACAATAAACCCAAAATTGAACATCTAAAATGCAATTTCAGACCCAATTCACAGCAAATAAATATTTTATTCTACTTTCAAGCAGTTTTAATCATAATAAACAATGAATAATTGATTTATTATTAACAACTATCAACAAATGAATTCAATGTTCAAATAACATAGGAAATTACAAAAATGTTAAACCAAAGTAAACTAAGCCAAACTTAATGTCCCTAAATCCTAGCTCTGAGCTCTAACTCGGAGATAATATTGTGCCCACTGGATCCGAAGCGCGTTTAATCTCTCTGGCTCCAATGGTCTATGATCGTTAAAATACTGCATGATGAAATAAATGATAATAAGTTAATAATGTAATACAAATTATAAAAAAATTAAATTTGTTTGAAATAAACGTACTGGTTCCCAGTTATTCCTTAAACTTCCTAAAATGATGGTGGACATCCAGTGCATGACATAATAGCCGCACTCATTCTTTTTGTTGATTACACTAAATACATAATGAAATTTGGATATTAATTATACAATTAGTGTATAGACACATAAGTGTGGAAGCAAAGATACCATGATGATTCACCAAGATGTTTTGATGATTCCAAAGCTCAAAGAGTTGTTTCAAGATTAAAGAATCAAGCATTCAAGATTTCACCCAAAGATTCAAGAATCAAATGAAGAAATCAAGAAGCATCAAGCCAAGTCAAAGTAGGTAGTAAAAAAGTATTTTTCAAAAAGCATCAAATAGCACACTTTTTGTTTTAAAAAGGATTTTTTGAAATCTTCTAAGTTACCAGAGTTTTTACTCTCTGGTAATCGATTACCATTTGGTAGTAATCGATTACCAGTGACCAGGATGGTTTTCAAACTGGTTTCAGTTCTTTGCAATGTTCCAAAATGATTTTCAAATAGTGTAATCGATTACAAGTGAATCTGAACGTTGGAATTCAAATCCAATTGTGAAGAGTCACAACTTTTCATAAAATACATTGTGTAATCGATTACACCATTATGGTAATCGATTACTAGTGAATGTTTTATTATTACTATTGAATTCTGATCAGTTTTTCCTCTTCACCAATTACTCTGTATTTGTTGCTATTAATCCATGCATGCTTAGTGCTTGATTAATTGTCTCTGCGCTTAATTTACGTTCATGCTTAATGATCAGTTTCGTTCATGATTAATTGGTGTATGTGTTGCTTAATCACATAATGACTTCCTTATGTTAAATTTCGCTTAGTAATTTAATTTAGGGTTGGATTAAGTGGTTGAACTGATAAAGGATAAATTCTCGTCACCTAGGATAAGATACTTGCTTGTGAATCAAGGGGAAACAACGTGTTTTAATTCTGATATTTTCTAATTAAAATTTGCTCGCTGTTTAATTTACAAAAACAAACAACCCCCCTCTAATTCGTTACTGTTTTATTACTATCTGTTATGAACTTTTGGTTGACCATTGTTCGTTGGGAGATGACCTAGGATCACTTCCTAGATACTGCATTTTTAATGTTTATTTGATTCGGGTACGACCTCGATCACTTCCCTATCTTGATTACTTTATCTTTCATATTTTATTTATCTTGCACACTTGAAGTACTCTATTGATATAATTTTCATCTTCATCTACAATATTCTTATCATATAGATTTAAAAGGGGATTTAGAAGTCAATTAAATGAGAAATTTTTTAACTTAATTAACCCTCCCCCTCTTAAGTTATTGAGGTCACTTGTCCAACAAGTGGTATCAGAGCTTGATTTTTGTATAAAGTTTAGAAACTTCATGAATAATTATGGTTTCACCAAACTTCCTATTTCTTGAAGAAAACTCCATTAATAGGCCTCCTATATTTAATGGTGTGGGTTATTATTACTGGAAAACTCGCATGCAAATCTTCATAGGCTATAGATTTAAACATCTACAAAGCCATTGAAATCGGTCCTTACATCCCTACAATGGTAGTAGGAAATGCAACTATAGAAAAACCCAGGGAACAATGGGATGAAGAGGAAAGAAGAAGGCTACAATATAACTTAAAGGCTAAAACTATAATTACCTCTACATTAGGAATGGATGAATACTTTAGAGTCTCAAATTGTAAGAATGCAAAAGAAATGTAGGATACATTACAAGTAACCTATAAAGGAACAACAGATGTTGAGAGATTTAGATGAAACACCCTAACAAATGAATATTAACTTTTCAGAATGAATCAAAATGAGACCATACAAGATATGCAAAAGAGATTTACACATATACTTAATCATCCTGCATCATTAGGAAAGATATTTCCTAATGAGGATCTCATTAACAAAGTTCTAAGATGTTTAAGCAGGGAACGACAACCAAAGGTAACTGCAATTGCATAATCAAGAGATCTCACTAACATGTCTCTTGCAACACTTTTTGGAAATCTTCAGGAACAAAAAATGGAACTTATGAGACTAAATCAACATGAAGAAAATGACAAGAAAAAGAAAGGAATTGCACTTAAAGCCTCATCTTCTATTCAAGAAGAAAGTGACAGAGAAGACTTGAATGAAATAGAAGAAGATGATGATTTTAGTTTCTTAGTAAATAGATTCAACAAGTTTATAAGGAACAAAGGAAATCAAAGAAGAACAAATTTCAATCAAAAGAAAAAAGGAGAAGACTTTCCTTCTATTCCAAAGTGCTATGAATGTAATCAACCTGGACATCTAAGAGTTGATTGTCCCAGTTTCAAGAAAAGAATGGAGAAGTCTGACAAGAAAAATTTCAAAGACAAGATAGCAAAGAAAGCTTACATCACTTGGGAAGATAACGATATAACTTCATTAAGAGATTCAGAAAATGAAGTTGTTAATCTGAGTCTCATGGCCAAAAACTATTATAGCGAAGAAGAGGTAACAGCTTCTAACAATAACCTATCTATTTCCTTTGATGAACTTCAAGATGCATTTAATGACTTTCGTAAAGGATCACGGTTTGACACTAAGATCCTGGGAAATCCATGGAGTTTGCAGACTGTATCAAGGAATAAAGTAGCCACCTTGAATGTTGTAAATTGCGAAGCCAATGCTCCAAAATGTACCCCTTTAGAAAAATGGTCAACAACCACCATAATCACCGTATATCTGTGGGAGTTGGACAAATTGGTAATGAAATCCATCGAGAGATCTTTCCAAATTCCCGATGGTATTGGGAGAGGTTGTAATAATCCTGTCGATTTGCAGGTGTCGTGTTTGGTTTATTGATAGGTTTGGCAATTCTTAATGAATTCCTTGACGTCCCGCTGGAGATGGTCCCAGGTGAAATTAGCTTAAAGGCGGTGGACAGTTTTGGCAACTCCAAGGTGTTCGTCTAGTAGGGTGGCATGATATTCCGTTAACAATATAGGGCAAAATGGATTGTCATCATTGAGCCATATGTTGCCCTTGTGTAAAAACAGACCACTATGCATCTGGAAATTCGGAAAAGCTTTAGGATTAGAGGAAATTGAAGACAAATTCTATTGGAAAATTGGACTTGCTTGCATGGTTGCCCGAAGCTGGTCCATGAATTCAAATTATGGAACCGAGAGAACAAGAAATGTTGGCTTAGAGGGTACTTCGATGCGAGAAAGTGAGTCTGCAATGACGTTAGAGTGGCCACTTTTAAACTGGATCGTATAATTGTACCCCAAAAGCTTCTCCAAATAATATTATTGCTCTGGTGTTTGAATAACTTGTGTCATCAACTCCTTCAAGCTGCGATGATCCGTTAAAATGGTGAATTTGTGTCCGAGGAGGTATTGTCGCCATTTGCGGATGGCGGTAGTCATGGCGTGCAATTCTCGCACATACTTCGAAACACATTGAAGTTTGGGTGTAAATTTCTTGTTGAAGAACAAAATTGGTCTACCCTGTTGCATTAGAACAGCACCCATGGTCGTGCCAAAGGCATCCGTCTCAACTATAAAAGGATGTGAAAAATCAAGGGGTATGAGGATTAGAGCTTGGGTCATGGTGTGCTTCAACAAATCAAAAGCTTGTTGAGTTTCTGAGGACTAGTGAAGTTTGTCCCTACAGAGTAACACCATGAGTGGAGCAGCAAGGGTGGCATAATTCCTAATGAATCGGCGACAAAAGCCAGTGAGGCCCAAGAAAGCTCGAAAATATTTCTGAGTTGTCGGTATTGGCCAACGTACCATGGTGGCAATTTTGGTCTAGCCTGGTTCAATACCCTTACCGGAAATGATATGGCTGAGGTATTCTAATTGTTGTTGAGCGAAGAAACATTTAGAGCGCTTGAGATAAAACTTGCCCTGTAACAAAGCACTGAGCACTAAGTCTAGGTGTTTGATATGCTCCAGTATTGATTCACTGTAGACGAGGATGTCGTCGAAGAATACTATCGTGAATTTGCATAGAAACGATTAAAGGACAAAGCTCATAGTGGCTTGGAAAGTAGAGGCTGTGTTGCACAATCCAAACGGCATGACACGGTATTCATAGTGGTCGTGGTGCATTCGGAAAGCCGTTAAAGATGTCTTCCTCTGCCATGAGAATTTGGTGAAAACCTTGACGAAGGTTGAGCTTGGTGAACCATGATGCTTTGCTAAGATCATCCAGGAGTTCATCTATGGTTGGCATTGGGAAGTGATCACGAACAGTAACTGCATTTAATGCGCGGTAGTCCATGCACATCCGCCAACAACAATCCTTTTTCTTCACCAATAGGACCGGCGAGGAGAAGGGAATGTGGCTAAGGCATATCATGCCGGAGTTTAGTAAGTCAGAGACCTACTTTTCTATTTTGGCTTTTTGGAAAAATGGGTAATGGTAGGGTTGAACGTTTACGGGGCTGGTTGAAGGGTGAAGTGATATACGGTGGGCTATTAGACGGGGTGGGGGAAGGGATGAAGGGATAAGGAAGATGGGGGTATACTTGGTAAGGAGGAATTGTATTGTGGGGATGGGGTATGGTGTGTCAAGTTCAGGGTGGTGAGTGGTAACGGGTTGAAGGGGCAGATGAAATAAGGATGATGTAGATCCGGTTTGGATCATTCTTTTGAATTATTTGGCAAAGGATTGCAACGGCTCAGTTTGGACATCAACGCGAAGCTCCACGGGTGAGCCTAAGTGGTGAAACTTCATGGATAATGTGGTGTAATCAGTAACCACTGGCCCTAACTGTTGAAGCCAGTCTATACCCAAGAGTATGTCAGCATCGCTAATGGGTAAGAGGTGGAGGGTGACTGTAAACGAATGGCCTTGAAGGATCAAGGGATTGTCAGCATAATGTTGTTGGCATTCCAAAATAGAGCCATTGCCCACCATAACCCATAGTAGGGACATGTCGTGTAAGGCTAGTGACAAGAACTTAGCAACCAATGGTTGAATGAAACTATGGGTGCTTCCACTGTCGATAAGTACAGTGACGTGAGTCTGATGAATGAAGCCATAAATCTGGAAGGTGACTGGCACAACTAAGCTGGAGAGAGCATGGAGACTAATGTGTGGTGTTGAGTGAGGGGGTGGGATATCGAGTTCAAGGTCAGGGTCTTCTATGGGAAATGATCAGGGTTTGGGTGAGGGTCAATTGGTGTGTCTCCAGGTTCTGCGATGAGGAGGAATATCCGGTTGGGGCATTTATGTGATGCATTCCATTTTTCATCGCAATTATAGCATAGCCCTTTTTCACGACAACTAGCCATTTCCTCTGGGGTACGATGAATGAAAGTTTGTCAATTATTGGAAGGGGATGGTGAAGGTGGTGGGGGGTTTTGGGAAAAAGGATTGGGGAGAGTGGGTTGGGTTGATTTGAAGGGTCGACGCCAATCCTGGATTTTGTCTTCCTGTAATTTGGCAAGTGTTGTGGCATGGGGCAACGATATGCGTTGCATGGCTAATACCTCTCGGCGAATGTCCGGTGAGAGACCAGAGATGAAGCAACTAAGAAGAAATGGAGGTGGTAAGCCAATTATCCGGTTAGCCAATTTTTTGAACTCTATCAAGTAATCATTGATAGAGCCTCATTCCGTCAGCTTGAACAAGGCGCCTTTTGGATCGTCATAATAGGTCATGGCAAAGTGGGATTCTAGTGCCTGTAGAAATCCCGGCCATGAGGTGATGAAGTCATTGTGGTAGGACCATTAGAACCAACTGAGGGTTGGTCCGTCTAAATAGAAAGATGCCAAGGTAATGCGCTCCTCCTCTGGTGTGGCTTGATATTCGAAAAATTGGAAGATCTTAAAGATCCATTCCATGGGATCGTGACCGTCAAATCGGGGTACTTCTAATTTGATATAGGGGCGCGAGGGTGTCAATAGTGGTGGTGGAGGCATAGGCATAGGGGAGGGGTGGTTGAGGCAGTCGAGGAGTAATTCGACCTTAGTTGCCAGGTCAGAGTGCTGAGCAGCGAGGGATATTACTGATGTTTTTCATGCTTATATAGGCTAATGAGTTTCTGTAAATTTTCTCTATTTTATTACTGGTGCTAATCAGGATACCTTAACCTCCTACTATGGTCGAGGAGTAATTCGACCGTAGTAGGAGAACAAGGTAACCTCCTACTATGCTAATGAGTTTTTGTAAATTTTCTCTGATTTATTACTGGTGCTTTTCATGATTATATAGGCTATGTTCAATAAGGCCAGCAATCCATGCACCAAAACTCTACTAACAGACTACATGCTCCACTACTAACGAAATCCATTGTTGCACGATAACAAACTACCCACGATAACAAACTACCCCACTAATTAACCAACTATGTTACATTGCTAAACAACCACCCGTAGTGCTGAAAATGCTTTGTGCTATTGCACATAGTCTTCGAGATACGCTGGTTTGCTAGCCTTCCTTATAGGCTTGTTTTCTTTGCCACACTGGGCCTCTATAGTGTCTGCATCATTAGGTGGGTTCGGGTTGCGGAAAATTGCCCTAATGGGGCTCCTTTTAGAAAGTATTTCCCACAATGGGTCTGTTTCAAAGCAATTTGCAACATGGGTCTTTTATTTTACATAAAAAACATGCAAACCGTCAGTGTTATTGGCGAGAAGCCCCTGCATGCAACACGTGGCAAAAACGCCACTACCACTGGCGAAATAGCCAGTGGTCTCACTGCTTATGCTAGCGATATAGCCATGCACTAGATGTAGCCAGTTTGACTGGCAATTTTCGTGCAGGGTGTAGGCCTAGCTTGCAGAGCAGCAGCGTTATGCGACAGGCTTTTTTTCAGAGTACAGGGTTGTCGCCATTACGACTGGCGAGAAGCGTGGTGCAGAGGGTCTCGCCATTACGACTGGCGAGAAGCTTTTCAAAAATGCAAAAATCATTTCCTATGAGTATTTTCCTATAAAAGCCATTGGAATGCATCACTTATCCTCTCTAGTTCACATACCAGGCTCAAATAATATTGAGTGTGTGTTTCACTTGTGTTAGTGGCGAAAAACTTTCCTCCCTTCTTGTGCTCCCTTTTCCTAGTACACTTTCTCCCTCTTCCTAGTACGTGTTTCCTCTTCCTGGTAAGTGTTTTTTAACTGGTAACTTCAAATATTATTTGTGTTATATATATGTTAAGTTAATTTTAGTTGGTATATTAATATTATTTAGGTTTGGTTTTTTAAGTTGTATGCTATTATTTGTGTTATATATATATGCTTGGTTAGTTTTAGTTGATTTGATAATATTATTTTGTTTAGATTTTCTAAATTAGTATGGTATTATTTGTTTTATATATATATGCTACGTTTGTTTAGCTTAGCTGGTACTTTCAAATTTTAAGTAGTACCTTCAAATATTAATATTATTTGTGTTATATATATGTTATAATTTTAGTTGGTATGCTATTATTTGTGTTATATATATGCTACGTTAGTTTTAGTTGATTTGTTAATATTATTTTGTTGAGGTTTTTTAAATTTGTATGTTATTATTTGTGTGATATATATGTTACGTTAATTTTAGTTGATATGTTATTATTATTTGGTTTAGGTTTTTTACGCTTGTATGGTATTATTTGTGTTATATATATGGTATGTTAGTTTTAGTTAGTATGTTAATATTATTTAGTTTAGTTATTTTAATTATTATTCAAATATATGATACATTATTAATTTTATACATATATTGTTTAAATTTTTGTTTCCATAGTAATTTTTCGATTTATTTTAATTTATTTGTATAATATATTTTATTTAATTTAAATTTTGTTAATTGAAAAATATTTTCGGTCATTTATTTAAATTTATCTATGTATTATTCAAAAGCCTGTCGCATAACGCTGCTGCTCTACAAGCTAGGCCTGTACCCTGCATGAAAATCGCCAGTCAAACTGGCTACATCCCATGCATGGCTATATCGCCAGCACAAGCAGCGAGACCACTGACTATTCCGCTAGTGGCAGTGGCGTTTTCGCCACGTGTTGCACGCAGGGGCTTCTTGCCAGTAACACTGACGGTTTGCATGTATTTTACGTAAAATAACAGACCCATGTTGTAAATTGTTTTGAAACAAATACTTTCAAAAAGGAGCCCCATTAGGGCAATTTGCCTTTGGGTTGCTATCACAACCATGTCTGACATGCACCACATCAAGCAAAATACATTTTAACTAAACCTGAGATTGATCCAACAAAAAGAAAAAGAGATTAAAAAATTAGAAGAGTTTTAATCAAATAATAATATGAAAAAAAGAATTATCAATCCAGGCATCATATATGAACAGAATGTCTCAAATACATTTGTCACATCATTTAAAGGAATTTCTAGTGAAATCTCATAAAACCTTGTCATCCTTGTCATATATTTTTCACCCCAAATAGAAGATCAAGGTGGTTCAATTTTTCTCTGCAGCTTTTGCATCTACATCTAAGTCCCTAGGCACACCTTAAGGACTAAAAAACGTAAAAGTAAAACATAAGTAAGAGTAGAAATACCAGAATGTGTTGTCTCTACTTCATAGCAATTATCATTAACTATATTTTAATTTATATTAATTAAATGTTAAGTATTTTTCTCTATATTTAAAAAAAAAGTTAGTTTTCATATATTGTTTTTTAAAGAAAGTTTTGATATATTGTTGATACTAATACTAATAGCACGAATCAAAAAAAATTAAGGCATAAGTAATAACATTAAAAATATATATTTGAATTTAAAAGCCAAAAAAACTACTATGTACAATCCCAACTTCTGACATCCCCGTTCTGAGGTTGTTGTTAACCGGGTCAACTTGACCACTAGTACTTGATAATGACTGATAACAAACTAAGAACAGAAAGAAAATCAAAGCAAAAAGAAAAATTGCAGTCCAAGACCAAGGGAGGAAAATGGAAATTAGTTTAAATTGACTAAAGCACCCTTCTCTGCCTATATCTTCCGCCCTGGCATTTGAATTGTCTTGACCGTAACCGTTACTCTCACGTTGCCACAAAACATATGCAAATGGATCTACCGAAAAGATCCAACTCTGCCTTGACATGTGCTCTCTCAGCTTGAACTCTGGTCTTTACGACCATGAGGTCCAACTGTCCAGGGAACGACAAATTTTTGGACTGTGTGCCCCTACTGTCGAAACCTTTTCAACTAGGACAAGAGGTCCATGGATCACATTTTGCTGTGCCACATTAGGGCAAAGAAAATGTTTAGGTGATGTATTGAATGTGAGGGGAAAATGTATTTAGGCAGAGTTTTGGGATTCAATAGATAAGAAATCATATAAAAAAATAGAAAAATGTTGTGGTCTTATATAACCAGTGATATCGACAGCTAGCCGCCAATAAAAAGGACTTTAATTTTGTGGTGACTATCTAACTATTAAGTTATCCCTTTATAATGCAACTTAGGTTAAAGAACTGACAATAGCCCATCATCCTGTTGTTCACTCCTATTAACAGCCGCCTTCACAGCATCCATTCTCTGTGGGGACAAAGAATTTGGTACAACTTGAAGATCATGAAAGGAGGTGAGACAATGTTGACACTACTACGAGTATGTTTCTTTGCCACCATCCAGCATTATATCTTCACTGCCGGTGAAGATGAGTGATGCTAAGGACGATGTTGAATGGTTGCAGTTAGTAGTTCTGTTTTGTATAGGGATAGCTAGGTAGTGATCACTTTTTAGACACTTTTTATTATGCATGTAAAATATACAGGTACTCATCTAAAGATGAAAATCAATTTAAATGGCATATTCAGATCAAACAGCGGAAATTAAATATTACAAGCGTACCTCCAGCCATTGCAAATCAAACGCGAAGCGGTGCATACACGAACCTGAAGGCAGTTTTGTTCTTCCAGACCCTTACTCGCTCTGAATAGATGGTGTATTTTTTTTAATAGAGGAGTAGGTTTGGTGATACAAAAGTGAGAGCACCTCATCCTATTTATAGAGTATGTCCATCACAGAGCTCAACCAACTTCTTATCAGAACGTGAGATAGAAGTTATCAGTACGTGAGATAATGGATGGGTACATGATTTGTTACTGAAGGTGGTTGCAAATATGTTGCAAAGATATGGGTTGAATGTGGATGGAAAATGGACCAGATTCAGAAATAAACAAAATTTCCAAAATAATATAATGGGAATAAAAAATTGGAACGTGGAACATGGGCTTCCAACATTCTCCTACTTGGTCCATTTAACTCAACATCAACCGTAACAAGAAACATAATATATGAGTCATGGCGATAGGTCCTTTGATGATGAGTAATATCTTCCATGTACCACAATATATCAAGTTTCTCAACACTAGCTCTCAACTTAATGAATAAACCATATGTTTATTCTATATCTAAACCGAATGATTTTTCTCGAAATAAATAAATATGTGCACAAAACCATATGAGAAAATATCTAACAAAATAAGAGTTTCATTGAAAATAACAAATGTACGTACAATGAAATTACATCATGGAACCAAGTCCCATTCGTACTACATGATCCTTAAAATTCTTTGGTGGCATGACTTTAGTTAAAGGATCAGCAATTATCAACTCAGTGTTGACGTGTTCAATGACCACTTTCTTTTCTTTAACATGTTCTCTTATGGCTAAGTACTTGATGTCGATGTGCTTACTTCGACTTCCACTTTTGTTGTTTTTAGCCATAAACACCGCAGCAAAGTTGTCACAATACAACTTTAATGGCCTAGAAATAGAGTCCACAACTCTAAGGCCAGACATGAAACTCCTTAACCATACACCATGCGAGGTAGCCTCAAAACAGGAAACAAACTCAGCCTCCATAGTGGAAGTAGCAGTTAAGGTATGCTTGGCACTTCTCCAAGATACAGCTCCACCGTCTAACATAAAAATATAACCAAATGTTGATCTTCGTGAATCAACGCAACCAGCAAAGTCTGAGTCGGAGTAACCAATCACTTCCAGATAATCAGTTTGTCTGTACATGAGCATGTAATCCTTTGTTCCTTGAAGATATCTCACCACTTTCTTTGCAGCTTTACAGTGGTCAATACCTGGATTACTTTGATATCTTCTGAAGACTCCAACAGCGAATGCAATATCAGGTTTAGTGCAAACCTGAGCATACATAAGGCTTCCAACTGTTGAAGCATATAGAATATTTTTCATGTGTTCCCGCTCAAAATCATTTTTGGGGCACTGACTCAAAGCAAGTTTGTCACCCTTCACAATAGGAGCTACACTTGGTGAACAATCTTTCATGTTAAATATCTCTAAAACTTTGTTGATATAGGTTTCTTGAGACAAGCCTAAAATGCCTCGAGATCTTTCTCTATGGATCTTTATGCCTATGACATAAGATGCCTCTCCCATATCCTTCATATCAAAGTTCTTTGAGAGAAATTGTTTCACCTCATATAGCATACCCTTATCATTAGTCACAAGCAGAATATCATCTACGTATAATACAAGGAAACAAATCTTACTCCCACTAACCTTCTGGTATATACAGTGATCCATGACATTCTCTTCAAAGCTGAATGAAGAAATGACCTCATGAAATTTTAAATACCACTGGCGAGAGGCTTGTTTCAATCCATAGATGGACTTATTAAGCTTGCAGACTAAGTTCTCACCAACACTAAATAAGAATCCCTCAGGTTATTTCATGTAAACCTCTTCTACTAGATCACCATTTAGGAACATCGTTTTCACATCCATTTGATGCAGCTCAAGATCAAAATGAGCTACTAATGCCAAAATTACTCAAAGAGAGTCTTTCTTCGATATAGGGGAAAAGGTCTCTCTGTAATCGATTCCTTCTCTTTGAGTGAATCCTTTAGCAACAAGTCTTGCCTTATGTCTCTCAATGTTTCCTTCTGAGTCTTTCTTTGTTTTGAAGACCCATCTACATCCGATGGCTTTTACACCAACAGGCAACTCAACGAGATCCCAAACATGGTTAGATGCCATAGAATCCATCTCATCCCTCATAGCATTATACCATAAATTTGATTCCTTAGAACTCATGGCTTGTGAAAACGTCTCAGGATCATTTTCGGCTCCAATGTTGTAGTCTGATTCTTATAGGTACACTACATAATCACTAGGAATTTCTGTCTTTTTTACTCTAGTAGATCTTCTTAATGCTGCTTGGTCATCCTGCTGAGGAACTTGTTCAACCGGTTCTTCACCAGTTTGTTCAATATCATCATGTTGTTCCTCACAAACAACTTGATCTACATGATCACTTTCAACAGCTTGTGGAACTTCAATCACTGGTTGTCTAACATCCATTTTAACTTGAAGGGTGGGAATGACTACCAACCTATTACTTGTCCCAGAAGGTTCAGCTTTATAGTGATCCCTTTCAGAAGAAATGTTCTAAGAATCAACCAATTGACCATAACCAATAATTTCATATTTATTCAGTAAATTAAAACCAAAGTCTGTAAAATTAAAATAGAATCCCAAAGGTGCAAGTTTAGAAACAGAAATTAAGTTTTCATAAAAACTAGGAACGTAAAAACCTTTCTCCAAATGTAATTTAAAGCCACTACTTAAAACTAAGACGCACGTTCCAATGGCCTCTACATGCGAGGTCATCCTACTCCTTGAGTAGATGCATTGCTCACTTCCCACTGGCTTCCTTAGGTTTTCCATACCCTGTAAGGTATTAGAAACATGGATTGTAGAACCAGAGTCAATCCACCATGTATTATGATTCACATTAATCATATTAGATTCATAACAAATGAAAGTAAATGGTGTACCTTTCTTCTCAAACCAACTTTTAAATTTGGGGCAGTCCTTCTTTATGTGTCCTTTCTTTTTACAGATGAAACACTTTGACTCCTTTTTAATTGTTGGTTGAGTCAGAATCCTTCCTTTATCGGTGCCTACAGACTTCTTCCTATCCTTTCCAAAAGTAGAAGTAGTCAAATTTACCTTCTCACCCTCTTCCATTATCAATCTCTCCTCTTCTTGAACACACATGGTCATCAATTCATTAATAGACCATTTATGCTTATGTGTGTTGTAGGAGATTTTAAAGGGTGTATACTGTTGAGGTAGAGTGCACAAAATGAAATGTACCAGGAAGGATTCAGACATGGTAACTTCCAAGGTTTTCAATTGAGCCACTATGTCCCTTAAGCGCATGATATGTTCACGCACACCTCTCGTTCCAGTAAGCTTAATGGAAGAGAATTGCATAATGAGTGTGCTAGCAAGCGACTTCTCAGAGGTTGTAAACTATTCATCAATGGCTTTCAACAGATCTCTGACCTTATCATGCTGGTCAACTGAACCCCGGATACTAGCGGATATGTTGGTTTTTATGAACATAACGGAGAGATGATTAGATCTCTCCCACTTTTCATAAAGGTCAATAGCATTAGGTTCGCTAGTTTCAGTAAGAGCCGGTGGCTCATCCTTCCTTATAGCATAGTCAATATCCATCCAGCCCAAATGAAGGGGAATTCTTTCCTTCCAAACCTTATAATTATCACCTTTCAATATGGGAAGGTCACAAGAAATACTCATAAATTGTGAAACTGCAAACAAACACACATGCTCATTAAGAAAATTTGAGACTAAACAAATGTCATGTTTTGCCAATGCAAATCATGTCTCAATATATGAATCTAGTGACACAAAACTTGTTTGTGGGCTAAAGTCCTACTCAATTAGATTCATCATGCAACTTTACAATAAAACTATTAAATCATGTTCTTTTCCTTGATTCCTATGGGTAAATTAAGAAATATAATCTAATATTTTATCCTAATTAATCATACAAATACAACAAAATTTATGTGGGTAGATTTCATCGCATTACATATGATTAATCACAATTAATATTTCTAATGTGATTATAAATTTAGCATATAATTTTACTCAATTAAAGATGTTGTGGCTACTCTCTAATTTAATAAAATTATATTAATCACTTAACATTCAAAAATAATCTTTGCATAACATATTTAATAATGCAAACGTGCTCAATATTAAATCATTAAAATTACATGTATACCAATTCAAAATAATATTGTACGTATATCCATTCAACATGTAATAAACTTTAAAGGATCAAATCCAATACAAACCAGTATTTAACATAATATTGCATGTTCAGCATAACTTAGAGATACACAATTTTAAACAGTTTTGCGCATAAATGATTTATCCTTCAAAGGTTATAAATATACATGAACTGCACCTATTAAACAAATAAATCACAACAGCTTAGTGGCAAAGGGAGTTATTTCATGTTGTAGGGCATCAACCTCCAGCCAGGTCGTAAGGATTTGTTCAACACCCGTGAACCCAATTTCGAAAACCCACACCATTATATGCATTTTAGACACCTAAAAACACATTTTAAATCACAGAAAAATTAGAAAACTCGTATCATTCCTAATTTTGATGTTATTTCGAATTGAGGAGGATTAAAACATATCACTCATATACTCAGAAGATAAACTCCGTAAACCTATAATAGGAACGACCTAACAAGCAAGGCAGAGGTACAAAAAGGCTATGATACCAAATGTAAAATATACAGGTACTGATCTAAACATGCAAATCAATTTAAATGGCATATTCAGATCAAACAGTGGAAATTAAATATTATGAGCGTACCTCTGGCCATTGCAAATCGAACGCAAAGCGATGCATACACGAACCTGAAGGCAGTTTTGTTCTTCCAGACCCTTACTCGCTCTGAATAGATGGTGTATTTTTTTCCGAATAGAGGAGCAAGTTTGGTAATAAAAAACTGAGAGCACCTCATCCTATTTATAGAGTCTGTCCATCATAGAGCTCAATCAACTTGCTATCAGAACGTGAGATAGAAGTTATCAGTATGTGAGATAAAGGATGGGTACGTGATTTGTTACTGAAGGTGGTTGCAAATATATGGTTGAATGTGGATGGAAAATGGACCAGATTTAGAAATAACAAACTTTTCCAAAATAATGTAATGGGAATAAAAAATTGGAATGTGGGCTTCCAACAATGCATACTTGGAGATGGTTGTTTTAATGAATTTAGTATTCAGAATGAGTGTTTATCCAAAGGTGTGCCAGAGCTTGTGAACAATGTGGATATGCAAAGAACTCACGATGTTCATTGAGGTTGACTGAATTTAACTTGCAATTCAGTAGGTTGGGTCCCATTAGGGTCAGTAATTTCTAAGTTTTAGTTGGTTAACTGATGTTTTAGGAGAATGTTGGTTCATGCTTGGTTCCGTTTATGCTCCATGTTTCAGCTGAAGCCATGAATGATGCTGCCGAAGGCATGCAACATACTGTAAAAGAAATTATGTGGATTCAAGCCAATAATCCTCACAAACTTTTAAGCTTCAATTATGTTTTCTATAAATGCATGCTTTACTTTCGCCTCTGTATCATTCCATTTAATCATCCCCACAAGCAAACCTTTGCACTATGTATGTCAAAATTGAGATGCTTTAAAATTACTTTCATTACCTGTTTTTATCAACCATGTCTTTCTTCAATCTTGAGGATATGACTTATTGTTATCATTTTATCCATATCTTGCTTCTAACCTTTGTGGTAAATTGAATTTTGAAGTAGATTAGGAAACTGTCCCACCATTTGCAAATACCATCCGCAAATGAAGGTGTTAGTAAATATTTAGATTTTAAATAGTTTTTTTCATATACCATTTGCAAATTAGGAAACCGTCCCAGTCATTTTCCTTTTTGTAAATATTAATATTTTAAATAGTTTTTTCTTCTTTGTTTATCATTTTTTCATTTAAATTAGTGGTAGATTTGAAAACGTGTTTCCTTCGATGTTTGTATTTCCTTTTCTTTTCTCAAATTTTCTGGTACACAATGGTTGGTCAAAAAGCATTTCTGAATTCTCTTTTTTACTTTTCAATGTTATGTTTCTCATCACACATGAGATTGCCATGTTTGTCATTCAATTGGTACAAAGTTCAACTTTAAATCCTCCAATGTTATTGGACGTTTAAAATTGTAGTAGTAAAGTTTTAAACTATAGTTGCACTTTCAGTTTCATCACAATTGCTGATATTATGGGAAGTTGCATACAATTGCAGTTGATAGGCCACAATTGTAGTCACAAGGCAATTGCAAGGGCCTAAAAAACCATGGTGTTACGGCTGCAATTGTAGACCATTTTTTGAAATTTTGTTGTCATTCATTGTTTTAAATATCAATCAATGTGTTGCATTCACTAACATTTGAGATGTGTATGTTATCATTTTGTTCTTTTCATTTTTATTTTAATCAAGGTTTTGTTGCAATTTACAGTAAAAAAAAATAAAGGCTTTGTTGCAATCCTTGATTATTTTTTTATCAACTATTATTAAAAATAAATATTAACAATATTGATAAAAACAATTAAAGAAAAATGCTAGAAACATATTTCTAGCGCACTCTTTTGAACACACTATCTTTTAGAGTGTGTTTGAAGGAGT
Organism: Glycine max; assembly: GCF_000004515.6. Taxonomy (NCBI): domain Eukaryota; kingdom Viridiplantae; phylum Streptophyta; class Magnoliopsida; order Fabales; family Fabaceae; genus Glycine; species Glycine max. The sequence goes on from NC_038250.2 coordinate 41,788,200, forward strand.
TTGTTAGAGTGTTCCTTGCAATCCTCAAAATTAAATATTAATTAATTTGATAAAAAAAATTAAAGATTATTTAAATATTACATAATGTATTAAATAGTAAATAAAAAGAGCTAAATATATAAATAAAATGATCATATTATACATCATGTTTGGTAAAAAAAAGTTTATAATAAGTTATAATATAATGATTTTATTAAAGTCTTTTTTATTTGAATTATCTTATTTGTTTGTTTTCATTAAGGATGACAAAGCAGATTATCTCAACCTATTTTCAGTCATCTCATCGCTAGTTAGCCAAACGTTGATCGGGGTGCTGCATGAAAATGGACATTTGTTTCCTACACTTCCCATCTTGTGACCTACACCTCCCAAGCAATTTTGTAGGTACAAAATTTCCCTTAATGGCAAAAGTGTTTCAGCACCTCCCTTCCTTAACCCTAACGCCTCTTTCACCCTTTTTATTTGTGCATGCCCATCATGGACGACCTGCCCACGACCTCAACTGCGACGACATGGCCACACTCGTCGAGGATGTGATTTGAGAGTCCGAACACAAGTTTTGATGTTGCAGTTGCCAAATAGAATGAATGACAAACACAAAGTGAGATGATTGGCATTGGTCCTCCTGATTTGAGGGAGCAATTTGGAGGTTCTGCATATGATTGTGACCAAGAAAGAGAAGATCATGGTGGCTCATCTAACTCATATACCAAGACTTGCGGAAACATAGCATTGACAACATAGCTGATGCAAAGGGTGGATCAATATTTGATGAAGAAACTCAACTTAGTGACCATGATGGGGAGGAATCAAAAGCAGGGTGATATCATGGGTGACAATAATAAAGTCACCGAAGATGATTGATTTTCTTGCATAGTTGGAGATTGTACAAAGATATTTGGGTATGTAGTTTGTAAATGTATAGAAGAAAAGAAGGGAAAGTTAAGAAGAATGAAGGCGAACAAGATATATGGTCAACACTCTACTGTGCTATTTCGGAATGATAATCCTAAAATAGTATTTTATTTCTGAATATGATTTTTCATATTCTGAAATATCAATTCCGAAATAGATTTTAAAAATACTTATCTTATTCTAGAATAGTTATTTCAGAATATGAAAAATCATATTCTAGAATAGGATTCTATTTCGAAACAGCCATTCCAAAATAAGGATATCTAGTGAAAACGATATTTTTGTTCGTTGAGTCTTTTGGGAGGTGTAAGAAACAAAATGGAAAGTGCAAAAAAACAAAATGTCTAGTAAATGGCGGGATAAAATCTTGGCCTGCTTCATTCCATAGCTACTTAGTACGTCAGATCCTTGTCCTTTGAGAACTACCACTCAAGACTGTTGGATCACTCAACAATGTCATCCCATTCAAGCGGCAACTAAGGTATCTTATTGCATCCCATTCATGCTCCAACTACATAACAAATCTGTCCCTTTTAACCAAGGCATTAGGCAGGTTTTTCACAGTTCAGATTTATAACTCATTTATTGAGTATAAAAAGCTTTAAACACAAACACTATGTTATGAGCAAAAAGAAGATATCCAATATAGATTGGGTTTACAGACAAATTGTCCCAGAGAAGAATACACCTGTCCTTGTAATATTCCACACTAACCGCTACTCAGTGTATACCACCGACGATAGAAAACATTAAACACCCCATTTGTTACATCACTTGTTTAAAATTTAAAAACGCAACAGAACGGTAAGCGTGAAATGGAAACTGATGAAACTCGGAACAAGTTCGGGAACAAAATAAAGATATAAACAAACAATTGCTTACTAATAAAGGTGATATGTACATATAGCATGGTATCTAATCCTTGTTACTACCGCTCCCAAAGGTTTAGCCTAAGAATTCTTTCATATGCTAACTAAACAAACAAAAGGGGAAGACTCGGACAACCTATTACAACGTGACGTTGATATTTTACACTGCTACAACAGACAAATTATCACATTAATTAGATAACACGTGGACCATAATTCTCAAATATGGCATTCAAGCCAAAGGGTGAGTTATCTCTTTGGATTGCCTATCCCCTGCTAGATCCAAAGAAGTGCATAAAAAATTGAGTAAAGTTACAAGCAAGCAAACTCTGAATTCTAAAGGCACAACACAATGAACTATTGTTACAACAATGCACCTGAGACCAACTCTAGCAACTTAAAGATTGAACATAGGAGATACTTTTATATCCAATGAATGTCAGATCTGGTATCAAAAGAAAAGAATCAAGTAAGCCAGTGAAGATAAAATCAACCCATTCTGCAATGATTTGCATAAATGTAATTTTCCATTTCAAAGTTCCACCAGAGACCCACCTCTGAATAAAGTAACCAATTTATTTGGACAGATTTTGTTGGGACTTTGTGCAAACCGCTAAATGTAAGGCTTTGGCTGCTCTTCTCATTATAAAAGATATAAAAAAAAAGAAAAACAAAACAAAAACAAAAGATCCACCAGAGACCGATAAGAAAGGTTTTGCTGCTCTCCCCCCCCCCCTGTTTTATCAGAATTCGCATGATCATTCGCCCCTAAATAAGAATGACACTATATTTGAACCCCACCCTCGACTCAACTGAAGCCTTGTGTATGATATGTGCATCTAATTTGACTGAAACAAACATTTCAAGCATTTTAAAATGTCTCCATCCCAAATACATCATTATTTATGAATGAAACTTTATTGAAAGGATGGACAGCCATGACCATAGTTTGCAATATGATTTCAGACATCATGATAAACGGAGATAAACATGGCAGAAGATAGTATGTTATGTAACAATATGTACCTTCATTATCTTTCACAGTTGGAGGTGACAAGTTTAACCCCTTCTAATATAAGGAGATGCAGAACCAGAAGACTGGGAATGCAGTGGCCTTTGGACAAAGGTATGGTTTAAGAGTTGAGCAGCACTGGGGCGTTCATCTGGATCAACTTTTAGACACTATAGAATAAAATCCCGTGCATCTCTTGAAGGAGAATCAGGCACATGAGGAGGCTCACCTCTTCCAATTCTAAAAAAGCTTTGTAATCGATTTTAAAAAAGCTTGAAGGAGGCACATGAGGACACCACAAAATAAAATCCCGTGCATCTCTTGAAGGAGAATCAATTTTAAAAAAGCTTTTTCAGAAAATTTGAAATTTTAAATTTAAAAGCTGTAATCGATTACCACTTACCAAAGAGTTGTAATCGGGGGAAAATTTTAAAAAATACTCTAAAAAGTTACATCCATTCATAAGCTTTTGATAAACCACCAAGGACCTATAAATATGTGACTTATCTACGGAAGTTTTTAAAGAGTTTTTTTCAAAACCTTATTGTGTTATCCTCTCAAAAACAAATCATTGATCAAACACTTGCAAATCAATTAAGGATTCTTCTAAGAACTTCATCTTGTATCTTCTTCTCTAAAAGAGAGAAAAGCATTTGCACTTTCTTTAAAGACTATTAAGATCAAGAGGCTATTTGTCTCTTGAATTGTGAGTTTCCTGAACACAAGGGAAAGAGATCCATCGGGTGTTCAGAAGTTGTAAAAAGGATATTTTACAAAGTTAGTGGAAATCTCAAGTGAGTTACTTGAGGACTGGACATAGGCACGGGAAGTGGTCGAACCAAGATAAATTGAGTTTGCATTTCTCTCTTCCCTAACAAATGAATATTAACTTTTCAGAATGAATCAAAATGAGACCATACAAGATATGCAAAAGAGATTTACACATATAGTTAATCATCTTACATCATTAGGAAAGATATTTCCTAATGAGGATCTCATTAACAAAGTTCTAAGATGTTTAAGCAGGGAACGACAACCAAAGGTAACTGCAATTGCAGAATCAAGAGATCTCACTAACATGTCTCTTGCAACTCTTTTTGGAAATCTTCAGGAATACAAAATGGAACTTATGAGACTAAATCAACATGAAGAAAATGACAAGAAAAAGAAAGGAATTGCACTTAAAGCCTCATCTTCTATTCAAGAAGAAAGTGACAGAGAATACTGGAATGAAATAGAAGAAGATGATGATTTTCGTTTCTTAGTAAATAGATTCAACAAGTTTATAAGGAACAAAGGAAATCAAAGAAGAACAAATTTCAATCCAAAGAAAAAAGGAGAAGACTTTCCTTCTGTTCCAAAGTGCTATGAATGTAATCAACCTGGACATCTAAGAGTTGATTTCCCCAGTTTCAAGAAAAGAATGGAAAAGTTTGACAAGAAAAATTTCAAAGACAAGATAGCAAAGAAAGCTTACATCACTTGGGAAGATAACGATATAAATTCATCAAGAGATTCAGAAAATGAATTTGTTAATTTGAGTCTCATGGCCAAAAACTATTCTAGCGAAGAAGAGGTAACACCTTCTAACAATAACCAATCTATTTCCTTTGATGAACTTCAAGATGCATGTAATGACTTGCATAAAGGATCACGGTCTGGCACTAAGATCCTGGGAAATCCATGGAGTTTGCAGACTGTATCAAGGAATAAACTAGCCACCGTGAATGTTGTAAATTGCGAAGCCAATGCTCCAAAATGTACCCCTTTAGAAAAATGGTCAACAACCACCATAATCACTGTATAACCGTGGGAGTTGGACAGATTGGTAATGAAATCCATCGAGAGATCTTCCCAAATGCCCGATGGTATTGGGAGGGGTTGTAATAATCCTGTCGATTTGCGGGTGTCGTGTTTGGTTTATTGATAGGTTTGGCAACTCTTAATGAATTCCTTGACGTCCCACCGGAGATGGTCCCAGGTGAAATTAGCTTACAGGCGGTGGATAGTTTTGGCAACTCCAAGGTGTCTACCTAGTGGGGTGGCATGATATTCTATTAACAATACAGGGCAAAATGGATTGTCATCATTGAGCCATATGTTGCCCTTGTGTAAAAGCATACCACTGTGCATCTGGAAAACCGGAAAAGCTTTAGGATTAGAGGAAATTGAAGACAAATTCTGTTGGAAAATTGGACTTGCTTGCAGTGTTGCCCGAAGCTGGTCCATGAATTCAATTTGTGGGACCGAGAGAACAAGAAATGTTGGCTCAAAGGGTACTTCGATGCGAGAAAGTGAGTCTGCAATGACGTTAGAGTGGCCACTTTTAAACTGGATCGTATAATTGTACCCCAAAAGCTTTGCCAAATAATATTGCTGCTCTGGTGTTTGAATAATTTGTGTCATCAACTCCTTCAAGCTACGATGATCCATTAAAATGGTGAATTTGTGTCCGAGGAGGTATTGCCGCCATTTGCGGATGGCGGTAGTCATGGCGTGCAATTCTCGCACATACTTCGAAGCATGTTGAAGTTTGGGTGTAAATTGCTTGTTGAAGAATGTAACTAGTCTACCATGTTGCATTAGAACGACACCCATGGTCGTGCCAGAGGCATCTGTCTCAACTATAAAAGGATGTGAAAAATCAAGGGGTATGAGGATCAAAGCTTAGGTCATGGTGTGCTTCAACAAACAAAAAGCTTGTTGAGTTTTTGCAGACCGGTGAAATTTGTCCCTACAGAGTAACGCCGTGAGTGGAACAGCAAGGGTGGCATAGATCCTAATGAATCAACAAAGCCAGCGAGGCCCAAGAAAGCTCGAAAATCTTTCTGAGTTGTCGGTATTGGCCAACGCACCATGGCGGAAATTTTGGCCTAGTCTGGTTCAATACCCTTACTGGAAATTATATGGTTGAGGTATTCTAATTGTTGTTGAGCGAAGAAACATTTGGAGCGCTTGAGATAAAACTTGCCCTGTAACAAAGCACCGAGCACTAAGTCCAGGTGTTTGATATGCTCTGGTAATGATTCACTATAGACGAGGATGTCGTCGAAGAATATTGCCGCAAATTTGCATAGAAACGATTAAAGGACAGAGCTCATAGTGGCTTGGAAAGTAAAGGGTGTGTTGCACAATCCAAACGACATGACACGGTATTCATAGTGGTCGTGGTGCGTTCGGAAAGCCGTTAAAGATGTCTTCCTCTGCCATGAGAATTTGGTGAAAACCTTGACAAAGGTTGAGCTTGGTGAACCATGATGCTTTTCTAAGATCATCCAGGAGTTCATCTATGGTTGACATTGAGAAGTGATCGCGAACAGTCACCGCATTTAACGCGCAGTAGTCCATGCATATCCGCCAACAACCATCCCTCTTTTTCACCAATAGGACCGGTGAGGAGAATGGAATATGGCTAAGGCATATCATGCCGGAGTTGAGTAACTCAGAGACCTACTTTTCTATTTCGGCTTTTTGGAAAAATGGGTAATGGTAGGGTTGAACGTTTACTGGGCTGGTTGAAGGGTGAAGTGATATACGATGGGCTATTAGACGGGGTGGGGGAAAGGGTGAAGGGATAAGGAAGATGGGGGTATACTTGGTAAGGAGGAATTTTATTTCGGGGATGGGGTGTGGTGTGTCAAGTTCAGGGTGGTGAGTGGTAACGGGTTGAAGGGCCAGATGAAATAAGGATGATGTAGATCCGGTTTGGATCATTCTTTTGAATTGTTTGGCAAAGGATTGCAACGGCCCATTTTGGACATCAACGCGAAGCTCCACGAGTGAGCCAAAGTGGTGAAACTTCATGGATAACATGGTGTAATTAGTAACCACTGGCCCTAACTGTTGAAGCCAGTCTATACCCAAGACTATGTCAGTGTCGCTAATGGGTAAGAGGTGGAGGGTGACTGTAAACGAATGGCCCTGAAGGATCAAGGGAATGTCAGCACAACGTTGTTGGCATTCCAAAATAGAGCCATTGTCCACCATAACTCGTAGTAGGGACGTGTCGTGTAAGGCTAGTGACAAGAACTTAGCAACCCGTGGTTGAATGAAACTATGGGTGCTTCCACTGTCGATAGGTACAGTGACGTGAGTCTAATGAATGAAGTCGTAAATCTGGAAGGTGACTAGCACAGCTAAGCTGGAGAGAGCATGGAGACTAATGTGTGGTGTTGAGTGAGGGGGTGGGATATCGAGTTCAAGGTCAGGGTTTTCTGTGGGAAATGGTCAGGGTTTTCTGTGGGAAATGGTCAGGGTTTGGGTGAGGGTCAATTGGTGTGTCTTCAGGTTCTGTGATGAGCAGGAATATCCGACTGGGGCATTTATGTGATGCATTCCATTTTTCATCGCAATTATAGCATAGTCCTTTTTCACGACAACTAGCCATTTCCTCTGGGGTGCGATGAATGAAGGGTTGTCGGTTATTGGAAAGGGATGGTGAAGGTGGTGGGGGGTTTTGGGAAAAAGGATTGGGGAGAGTGGGTTGTGTTGATTTGAAGGGCCGGCGCCAATCCTGGATTTTGTCTACCTGTAATTTGGCAAGTGTTGTGGCATGGGGCAACGATATGGGTTGCATGGCTAATACCTCTCGGCGAATGTCCGGTGAGAGACCAGAGATAAAGCAACTAAGAAGAAATGGAGGTGGTAAGCCTATTATTCGATTAGCCAATCTTTCGAACTCTATCAAGTAATCATTGATAAAGCCTCATTCCGTCAGCTTGAACAGCGAACCTTTTGGATCGTCGTAATAGGTCAGGGCAAAGCGGGATTCTAGTGCCTGCAGAAATCCCGGCCATGAGGTGATGGAGTCGTTGCGGTAGGACCATTGGAACCAACTAAGGGTTGATCCGTCTAAATAGAAAGATGCTAAGGTAATGCACTCCTCCTCTGGTGTGGCTTGATATTCAAAAAATTGGAAGATCTTAAAAATTCATCCCATGGGATCGTGACCATCAAATCGAGGTACTTCTAACTTGATATAGGGGGCGCGAGGGTGTCAATAGTGGTGGTGGAGGCGTAGGCATAGGGGAGGGGTGGTTGAGGTGGTCGAGGAGTAATTCGACCTTAGTGACCAGGTCAGAGTGCTGAGAAGCGAAGGATATTACTGGTGCTTTTCATGCTTATATAGGCTAGTGAGTTTCTGTAAATTTTCTCTGTTTTATTACTGGTGCTAATTGGGATACCTTGACCTCCTACTACGGTCGAGGAGTAATTCGACCGTAGTAAGAGATTAAGGTAATCTCCTATGCTAATGAGTTTTTGTAAATTTTCTCTATTTTATTACTGGTGTTTTCCATGCTTATATAGGCTACGTTCAATAAGGTCAGCAATACATGCACCAAAACTCTACTAACAGACTACGTGCTCCACTACTAACAAAATCCATTGTTGCACGATAACAAACTACCCCACTAATTAACCAACTCTGTTACATTGCTAAACAACCACCCGTAGTGTTGAAAATGCTTTGTGCTATTGCACATAGTCTTCGAGATACGCTGGTTTGCTAGCCTTCCTTATGGGCCTGTTTTCTTTGCCACACTGGGCCTCTATAGTGTCTGCATCATTGGGTGGGTTTGGGTTGCTATCACAACCATGTGTGACATGCACCACATCAAGCAAAATACATTTTAACTAAACCTGAGATTGATCCAAGAGAAAGAAAAAGAGATTAAAAAATGAGACAAGTTTTAATCAAATAATAATACATAAAAAAAAAAAAGAATTATCAATCATCATATATGAACAGAATGTCTCAAATACATTTGTCACATCATTTAAAGGAATTAGTAGTGAAATCTCATAAAACCTTGTCGTCCTTGTCATATATTTTTCACCCCAAATGGAAGATCAAGGTGGTTCAATTTTTCTCTACAGCTTTTGCATCTACATCTAAGTACCTAGGCACACCTTAAGGACTAAAAACCGTAAAAGTAAAACATAAATAAGAGTAGAAATACCAGAATGTGTTGTCTCCACTTCATAGCAATTATCATTAACTATATTTTAATTTATATTAATTAAATGTTAAGTATTTTTTTCTATATTTAAAAAAAAGTTAGTTTTGATATATTGTTTTTTAAAGAAAGTTTTGATATATTGCTGATACTAATACTAATAGCATGAATAAAAAAAATTAAGGCATAAGTAATAACATTAAAAATATATATTTGAATTCAAAAGCCAAAAAAACTACTATGTACAATCCCAACTTCTGACATCCCCGTTCTGAGGTTGTTGTTAACCGGGTCAACTTGACCACTAGTACTTGATAATGACTGATAACAAACTAAGAACAGAAAGAAAATCAAAGCAAAAAGAAAAATTGCAGTCCAAGACCAAGGGAGGAAAATGGAAATTAGTTTAAATTGACCAAAGCACCCTTCTCTGCCTATATCTTCCGCCTGGCATTTGAATTGTCTTGACCGTAACCGTTACTCTCACGTTGCCACAAAACATATGCAAATGGATCTACCGAAAAGATCCAACTCTGCCTTGACATGTGCTCTCTCAGCTTGAACTCTGGTCTTTACGACCATGAGGTCCAACTGTCCAGGGAACGACAAATTTTTGGACTGTGTCCCCTACTGTCGAACCTTTTCAACTAGGACAAGAGGTCCATGGATCACATTTTGCTGTGCCACATTAGGGCAAAGAAAATGTTTAGGTGATGTATTGAATGTGAGGGAAAATGTATTTAGGCAGAGTTTTGGGATTCAATAGATAAGAAATCATATAAAAAAATTAGAAAAATGTTGTGGTCTTATATAACCAGTGATATCGACGGCTAGCCGCCAATAAAAAGGACTTTAATTTTATGGTGACTATCTAACTGTTAAGTTATCCCTTTATAATGCAACTTAGGTTAGAGAACTGACAATAGCCCATCATCCTGTTGTTCACTCCTATTAACAGCCGCCTTCACAGCATCCATTCTCTGTGGGGACAAAGAATTTGGTACAACTTGAAGATCATGAAAGGAGGTGAGACAATGTTGACACTACTACGAGTATGTTTCTTTGCCACCATCCAGCATTATATCTTCACTGCCGGTGAAGATGAGTGATGCTAAGGACGATGTTTCTTTGTTATCATGTTTTCATTTAAATTAGTGGTAGATTTGAAAACGTGTTTCCTTCGATGTTTGTATTTTCTTTTCTTTTCTCAAATTTTCTGGTACACAATGGTTGGTCAAAAAGCTTTTCTGAATTCTCTTTTTTATTTTTCAATGTTATGTTTCTCATCACATATCAGATTGCCATGTTTGTCATTCAATTGGTACAAAGTTCAACTTTAAATCCTCCAATGTTATTGGACGTTTTAAATTGTAGTAGTAAAGTTTTAAACTATAGTTGCGCTTTCAGTTTCATCACAATTGTTGATATTATGGGAAGTTGCATACAATTGCAGTTGATAGGCCACAATTGTAGTCACAAGGCAATTGCAAGAACCTAAAAAACCATGGTGTTACGGCTGCAATTGTAGACCATTTTTTGAAATTTTGTTGTCATTCTTTATTTTAAATATCAATCAATGTGTTGCATTCACTAACATTTGAGATGTGTATTTTATCATTTTGTTCTTTTCATTTTTAGTTTAATCAAGGTTTTGTTGCAATTTACAGTAAAAAAAAATAAAGGCTTTGTTGTAATCCTTGATTATTTTTTTTTATCAACTATTATTAAAAATAAATATTTACAATATTGATAAAAAAAAATTAAAGAAAAATGCTAGAAACATATTTCTAACACACTCTTTTGAACACACTATCTTTTAGAGTGTGTTTGAAAGAGTTTGTTAAAGTGTTCCTTGCACTCCTCAAAATTAAATATTAATTAATTTGATAAAAAAATTAAAGATTATTTCAATATTACATAATGTATTAAATAATAAATAAAAAGAGCTAAATATATAAATAAAATGATCATGTTATACATCATGTTTGGTAAAAAAAAAAGTTTATAATATAATGATTTTACTCAAAGCCTTTTTTATTTGAATTATCTTATTTATTTGTTTTCATTAAGGATGACAAAGCAGATTATCTCAACCTATTTTGAGTTATCCCATTGCTAGTTAGCCAAACATTGATCGGGATGCTACTTGAAAATGACATTTGTTTCCTACACTTCCTATCTTGTGACCTACACCTCCCAAGCAATTTTGTAGGGACAAAATGTCCCTTAATGACAAAAGCGTTTCAGCACCTCCCTTCCTTAACCCTAACGCCTCTTTCACCCCTTTTATTTGTGCATACCCACCATGGATGACCTGGCCACGACCTCAACTGCAACGACATGGCCACACTCGTCGAGGATGTGATTTGAGAGTCCGAACACAACTTTTGATGTTGCAGTTGCCAAATAGAATGAATGGCAAATACAAAGTGAAGTGAATGGCATTGTTGCTCCAGATTTGAGGGAGCAATTTGGAGGTTCTGCATATGATTGTGACCAAGAAAGAGAAGATCATGGTGGCTCATCTGACTCATATACCAAGACTTGCAACAACATACCATTGACAACATAGCTGATGCAAAGGGTGGATCAATATTTGATGAAGAAACTCAACTTAGTGACCATGATGGGGAGGAATCAAAAGCAGGGTGATATCATGGGTGACAATAATGAAGCCACCGAAGACGATTGATTTTCTTGCATAGTTGGAGATTGTACAAAGATATTTGGGTATGTAATTTGTAAAGATACAGAAGAAATGAAGGGAAAGTTAAGAAGAATGAAGGCGAACGAGGGGTATGGCCAACACTCTACTGTGCTATTTCGGAATGACAATCCTAAAATAGTATTTTATTTCCGAATATGATTTTTCATATTATGAAATACCAATTCCAAAATAGGCTTTTAAAATACTTATCCTATTCTAGAATAATTATTTCGGAATATGAAAAATCATATTAACAAAATGGAAAGTGCAAAACACAAAATGTCTAGTAAATGGCGGGATAAAATCTTGGCCTGCTTCATTCCATAGCTACTTAGTACGTCAGATCCCTTGTCCTTTGAGAACTACCACTCAAGACTGTTGGATCACTCATCAATGTCATCCCATTCAAGCGGCAACTAAGGTATCTTATTGCATCCCATTCATGCTGCAACTGCATAACAAATCTGTCCCTTTTAACCAAGGCATTAGGCAGGTTTTTCACAGTTCAGATTTATAACTCATTTATTGAGTATAAAAAGCTTTAAACACAAACACTATGTTATGAGCAAAAAGAAGATATCCAATATAGATTGGGTTTACAGACAAATTGTCCCAGAGAAGAATACACCTGTCCTTCCACACTAACCGCTTCTCAGTTTATGCCACCGACGATAGAAAACATAAAACACCCCATTTGTTACATCACTTGTCTAAAATTTAAAAACGCAACAGAACGGTAAGCGTGAAATGGAAACAGATGAAACTGGGAACAAGTTCGGGAACAAAATAAAGATATAAACAAACAATTGCTTACTAATAAAGGTGATATGTACATATAGCATGGTATCTAATCCTTGTTACTACCGCTCCCAAAGGTTTAGCCTAAGAATTCTTTCATATGCTATCTAAACAAACAAAAGGGGACTCGAACAACCTATTACAGCTTGACGTTGATATTTTACACTGCTACAACAGACAAATTATCACATTAATTAGATAACACGTGGACCATAATTCTCAAATATGGCATTCAAGCCAAAGGGTGAGTTATCTCTCTGGATTTCCTATCCATTGCTAGATCCAAAGCAGTGCTTAAAAAATTGAGTAAAGTTACAAGCAAGCAAACTCTGAATTCTGAAGGCACAACACAATGAACTATTGTTACAACAATGCACCCGAGACTAACTCTAGCAACTTGAAGATTGAACATTGGAGATACTTTTATATCCAATGAATGTCAGATCTTTTATCAAAAGAAAAGAATCAAGTAAGCCAGTGAAGATAAAATCAACCCATTCTGCAATGATTTGCATAAATGTAATTTTCCATTTCAAAGTTCCACCAGAGACCCACCTTTGAACAAAGTAACCAATTTATTTGGACAGATTTTGTTGGGACTTTGTGCAAACCACTAAATGTAAGGCTTTGGCTGCTCTTCTCATTATAAAAGATATATATATAAAAAAAAGTAAAAAAAAAAAAAAACAAAAAACAAAAGATCCACCACCAGAGACCGGTAAGAAAGGTTTTGCTGCTTTCCCCCCCTGTTATTTCAGAATTTGCATGAACATTCGCCCCTAAATAAGAATGACACTATATTTGAACCCCACCCTCGACTCAACTGAAGCCTTGTGTATGATACGTGCATCCAATTTGACTGAAACAAACATTTCAAGCATTTTAAAATGTCTCCATCCCAAATACATCATTAGTTATGAATGAAACTTTATTGAAAGGATGGACAGCCATGACCATAGTTTGCAATATGATTTCAGATATCATGATAAAAGGAGATAAACATGGCAGAAGATAGTATGTTATGTAACAATATGTACCTTCATTATCTTTCACAGTTGGAGGTGACAAGTTTAACCCCTTCTAATATAAGGAGATGCAGAACCAGAAGACTGGGAATGCAGTGGCCTTTGGACAAAGGTATGGTTTAAGAGTTGAGCAGCACTGGGGCGTTCATCTGGATCAACTTTTAGACACTGCAGAATAAAATCCCGTGCATCTCTTGAAAGAGAATCAGGCACATGAGGAGGCTCACCTCTTCCAATTCTAAACAATGCCTGCATCTGTTGTCCGCAGAGATTCATCAAAATTCAAAAGTCAAAACCAGCAGAAATGCAATGACACACACACACGTATATGTAGGGGATGTATTTAATGAGAAAGTAATAATTCTTACAATATGGGTTATGGGCCTAACTCAACCCTACAAAACCCGCTTGTAAGGTGAGAGTTGCCTCCCACTTATGTACTTTAATTTGGCCATATCACCAGCTGATGTGGGACTAAACCACCACCCTCCGAGGTTGCACTTGAGGCAACCCCCTAAGAGGCTGCAACTAAGGCAGGCTAAGTGGTGTGTCCACAATTAAGGCGGGCTTTTCCAACAGTAATGTTTATAAGACTGAGAGAAACTAATTTAAACCATGCAACCATACATGGATGGTCAAGATTAAAAGTTTCAAAAGTTATATGATTACTTAAAAAACCGATAAAAAAATAATGATTACTTAAAAAAATCATAACTTTTATAAAAAAAAAAAAGTCGCATTACTATATATTTTAATCTTGACCATTCAGTATTTCACATTCTCATAAAAAACGGTTCTCTCGTTTAGAGAGAGATTGGAATTAAAATCTGAACAAAAAATTGTGAAAACTGATGAAAACTTGAGACAAAAGAGGGAACACAAACAAAGTAGTAATAATACAATACATACACATTCTAAGGGAGAGTATGGAATTTGGCCCGTTAACATCTCCAACACAGTACATCCCAGACTCCATATATCAGCAGGAAGCCCATAACCTGTGTTTATCCTTTTTACAACCTGCATGTTAGAGCAATTCAGCTTAATAACCACTAGCTATGCCATTAAGAAATCAGAAGATTCATCCCAAAAAATGCCTTTTTTTTTGTGACTGCAAAGTTCCAGATCTTTCTATTTATTGGGTACCATAAGGTACAAGGTTTCTAGTTTCAAAGGCAAAGAGATTTTTCTTTCCATTCATGAAGCAGTAATGAATTCTTGAAAATAAGCATAACTAACTACTGTTAGTTGTGTTAATTGTAATTACTTGTTATTCCTTCACATGTTTCCATAGTTTCTTTAAACAGTTTTGGCTGTCACTGATTTCAATCCCAAAACTAAAGGGATTTGATTCCGTTCTCTGTATATATTTGAACAATTTGCTCATGTAAATTACATTGATCAAGATTAATAGTGAATAAATGGGATTATGAAAAGGATGAAAGGTGTTTCAGTACCAACAATTTAGGCTGACCCAGAAGATGGCCCAACAATCAAGCCATTTAAAAAAACCCAGAAACTTGATGATTATAAATTTCTGCTTTGCTATTATGCGTAGAACATTGTATTATAATGGAAATCAAGGAACAGAATCATGCAGCTTGTATTACTGAAAATAGAGAAATAAGAGAGAATTACTATAAGACTATAACCTCCCCTCCTATGTAGTCAATAGCAGCCGCTATTACACCGGCGCAGACCCTTGCCACACTGCGGACCTCTGTTGCAGTGCTACTTCGATTGAAGTAGCAACCGTCATGTCTGCTATTGCGCCAGAGCGAGACGGTACTATCACGGGCTTTGTAGCAGTTTTGGGTCCACGATTTCAACATCAATGGAAATTCCAATAATGCCCTCACTATTAGTTTGGTTTTATGATTTATTTTGTTTGGATCAACCTTCTGAAATTGAAAAGTAGAGACTCGAGAGAAAGAAGTGAGAACCCTTGGAAAAGTGGAAAAAGTTGCACCTTTATGTTCCCTCTCCGGCGTGCTTTGATCTCCAACGTACATTTCTAATGCTAGTGAGAGTGAAGAAGAAATCCAAGAAGATGAGAATCTTGAAGATTGAAGATTCTGAATTTTTAAATTCTTATTAGTAATTAGAAACTTGCATTTTTCTACTTTATGTTTAAGTACTATGTTTGGTTTGAAGTACAATGAGTTTTCATTATTAATGATGATTAGTGCATGAATTGTGAGTGATATTTCTGTTTTTGAGTGCTTATATATATATATATATATTAGTTATTGAACATCTATAAAAAACACATTAGAATAGCAGTCATCCCGCTATTTGCTAACCCGCTTTAGGGGTTGGCCGCTCCGCTCCGCGACGACGCTATTGACTACTATGCTCCCCTCACAGACAAAATGCTGCAGAGAAGGTACTCTCTGCCCAATCTAAGCCAAAAGATAAAAACAATGAGAATGCCAAGAGGTGTACTCTTCTTCCATACCTCTTATAACTCCCACACTTTTTGTAATAATCATGCAGAAAAAAGGAAAACATAACAGAAAGTCATGTGCCCCCTTCCAGCTTAATTAACTATCATATTTCTCCAAGAGTAGACTCTCCAAACCTTAGGCCCACTTCCCAAATCGACAAGTTGGGCCTTATCATAGCCATTCCCTATAAAGGCAGCCCTGTCCTCGATGATGAAATTGCGGACATTGTAGTCAAATGTACAATTAGTCCTTGGGGAAGAAGTTGCAGACATTGGTAAATAGGAACAATAATGGAAACCATGGAACAGAAATGTTTAACTTGTATTATTGAACAAAGAGAAATAAGAGAGAATTATAGAAAGTCTATAGCCTCCCCTCACAGAGCAAGTGTTCCATAGAGAAGAAACTCTCAGCCTGAAGCCTAAGCCAAAAGAGAAAAGCAATGAGAATACCAAGAGGTCTACTCTCCTTCCACACCTCCCCTCTATAACTACCACCCTTTTCCACAATAACAAGCATCAACTACGTTAATACCCCAAGGTTTCATGAGATTGCATAAATCCCTCCTATTTTTTCTACCCCTACACTAACCTCCTTTAATTATTTGAAAAACATTACATCATGTCCCCTATAAGGTAGGTTGCTGTAAGGGTTAAAAAGCCAGAAGGAGTTTGTGCAATCTCATGAAACCTCAGGGGGCGTCATTGTAATTTACTGTAATAACAATTGTCGAGAATATAGGATCAATTTCAGATTATGCCATTATTATCATATCAGAATTATAGGAACAATATCTCCTATAACTAATTGTATTAATTGTGATTAATCTATATAAAGAAGCATCCACTGTGTACTGTGACATGCAATTTTTAGTCAAAATATCCCTCTATGTTTTCTCTCATTTTACATGGTATCTAGAGCCAGGTTGAGGGAATAACGAAAACCAACCCCACCGGGAATCTACCGGTGGACCTTTATACTTGCCGCACCTTTTCCGGCAAACTTCTTTCCTTGGCTTTCCACATTCCAGTGGACCCTTCTACTAGCTGCTTGATTTCTAGCAACATTTTTAGCTTTTCTAACTCATTTTTCAGCAACTGCCGCCATCCTCCAGCAACCTTTCTGACCGGTGACTACACCGTCGGGCTCACTGTTCACCGATCTACACATTGGTGGTCACAGCGTCGCCAAAACAATGAGCCACGCTCCCGCATCCGCACATGCCCTATTTCTCCGTGCCAAACAGGTTCTGCACGCACATTTCTGCCAGCGCATGACGGCACGTGGCTGCTCTGCTCAGGCAGCGACTTCATCAGCTTGGTCACCCCTTCATTGTGCCCTTACCCGAGGTTAGGGGCCATTTCATGTTGGTTTGGTGTTGCCCCCTTTGTGACAACCACCTTGGACAACCCTAATTGTGCAGTTTCGCCTTCATCAAAGTTCTTTTGTGTGCTCTCCTCTTTAGCCTAGGTTTTGCGTATTGCAGTTGCGGTTTGCTCGAGTACAGTTTCTTTCCCTTGATGGCTTCAAAACCCTAGCACCTTTGTTGTAGCACGTGCTTTGTTTGTCTTGTTTTAGCCCGCTATGACACTTGGGTAAATCTTGCTATTGGTGAAGATTCTCATTTTCAAGTTTTAAATAATTTCGGGTATTCACTAAAATTTGTTTGAAGCTTCCAAAATCTTGGTTTTAAGAAGATCGGAACTTGCTTTCAATTTTTTAGGCTGATGGGTATTCCAGCTCTCTTCCTAGCAATATTTCCCGATTTCACCAAGATCCATGAGTCGTCTTCAAAATATTGGTTTGAAGCTTCCAAATGATGGTTTTAAGAAGAACTTGCTTTTCTTAGGCTGATGAATATTCAAACTCTATCTTTCTAGCAATAATCCCCGACTTCACCAACATCCTGAGTTATCATTCTAACTATTGCCTTTTTTAGTGGAGCTCAACTTTTATGCTTTTTGTTGGGAATAAATTTTCTTGTAACAAGCTGAAGCTTCAGCTTGAAGGGGAGTGTTGAGAATCAAAATAGGATCAATTTCAGATTATGTCTTTATTATCTTATCAAAATTACAGGAACAATATCTCCTATAATTAATTGTGATTAATCTATATAAAGAAGCATCCACTGTGTACTCTGACATATGGTTTTCAGTCCAAATATCCCTCTATGGTTTCTCTCATTTTACAACAATCATGCAGAAAAACAGAAAAAATAACAAAATAAAAAGTCATGTGTTCCCTTCCAAATTCATTTTTATTATTTCCCCTACTGTAGACTCCAAACTTTGGGTCTATTTCTCTGATCTCCAGGTTGTACCCTATCCTATTATATTACATCTTGATATCCATGTAACACACAAAAGTTTCAATGTTTCCCGCTTTTCAAATAACCCTATTAAAAAAAATACAACATAACCCAATGTTTCATTTTGTATGGTAGGATTTCCATATGAACTAATAATAACCTTCAATTCTAGGTGGAACACCAAATAACTTCAGAAATGAGCAAGCAAACATTTTAGACCTGTCACCAGTAGGATTTTATATCCAGAATGCTTTTGATAGATGTATGACAAATTAATTTCATTTATTAGGTGTCAGCCTGTCAGGTCCATGGCTGAAGAAAAGCATAAACTCAACCTAGAACCATGGATCCAACAACAAACTTAATTATTAACTGTTAATTACAAACTATGTCTACTCAATTAATACATATGTTGGCCCATTTTTCAATAACTTTCTTTAGAGGAGGAGATTGAAGGCAAACCTCAGGGGCCATCCAGAAGAATGCTGTTCCCTTCCAGGACTTAACATCATTGAATTTGGGTTCCTGAAAAACAATAGGAATAATAAAATATTAGAAAATGGAAAGATCGAGAATTGAAGATTGTTCAGAAATAAAAGTTTGACTAAAACAATAGAAAGACATATAAACTAAAAGAGGCTACCTTTGCCAATCCAAAATCTGCAAACTTAACAGATCCGTTTGCATCCACCAATATATTTGCACATCTAATATCCCTATAATTGAGAGGAAATAATTAGGTAACATATACAAAGATTGTTTCATGACATTGCATAAAACTTCGTACCCCATTGCCCAGAGGCTCTTCGCTATGCGAAGGTATGGGGGAGGGATGTTGTACGCAGCCTTACCCTTGCATATGCAAAGAGGCTGTTTCCGGATTCGAACCCATGACCAACAAGTCACCAAGGCACAACTTTACCACTGCACCAGGGCTCGCCCTCTTAAAATAACATAATTTATACCCCATACTGGGGGTGCATGCATAAGTGGGGCATTCCGAGAAACGAAAATGAAACAAAAATACATAAAACAATATGTTACAGAAATTATGAGCTTACTGCACAACCCTCAAAAAAAACACTAGCCATTAAAATATCCAGCACTTAATCCTCATGGGACATGTATGGTTTATGCAGATCAAGTTCCAAAGACAAAAGGAATGCTCCTTATACTCTACATCTAGAACTTTTGTACTTTTTTTCTTGGGGTAATTCTTAACTTTACTTTTGGATTTAGTGAATCATTCAACCTCCCAACCTTAAACTGGTCTAAATATCAAAGAAAACTATTTTCCTTCTTGAGAAAATTTACATCCAACAATTCTGAAGTGTTAGATAAATGAAAAAACATTAAAAGCCCTCCACAATAGAAATACCACGATACACACTGGCATTAAACAGTGTTTATTAGAGCCAAGATAAGGATAGCAAGGACAATAATTGGGTGAGAAATCTGTTACTCCCTTGTATACTTTTCTTCTTTTCACTCCTATCTACTCTCCAGTCTATTCTAGTGGCCAATATATGGACCCATTCAAACTCCTCAAAGGGAACGAATCATGTGAAATTTCCGAACTACCTTGTCAGGTGAAAAATTTGTTCTATCTCTTTCTCTTAATTATTTAAATATTTTGAAAAGGCTTCACCTATTTAATGTCAATCAAGAGATACATGACACAATTTCACAAAAGCAAGGTCATGAAAAAACTCCAGAGTATCCTGTCCACAAAAATACGTAAAATGCATTCCACTAAATGAAAATGAAGCAATGTATGCCCAAAACAACAGAGTCTAATAACAAGAATAAGAAATGCATACAACAAAAGTCACTTTCAAAGCATATTTAAATAGCAATTGTAAGACAGCAAATGGAAGTTTCTTGTATGCAAGGCAAACAAGAACCATAAACATCACTGTTGTGACTTGTCTGAGATTATAAAAAAACCAGAAGTGGTCTATATCACAGACAAAAGCTAGATTAAATAAATAAATAAATTGGTCACCTGTGAACAATATTTCGGTCATGAAGATACTTTAAACCATGCAAAATCTGTCTTGTATAGGCAGATACTTGAGAATCTCGAAGATTATATCTCTGGTAGAGGTTTCGAAGGGAACCTTTGGTTACAAGCTCAATAAAGATATACAGATTTGATGCATCCTGCAATGAACAACATGCAGAATGTAAATTATAAAATACAGTTTCTCACAAGGCACCAGTTATTCTATGAAATTACAAGCCTTACAAAACAAAAACATTGACGGAAGCTAACTTTTTATATCTGACAAAATATGAACATAGCCAGAATATTGTAGTATAACTAAAGAGAATAATTGATGGGATCCCACAGTATCCAAAGTTTTGACTTGCAACATAAAATCTAATGTTGGTTCCTAATTTTTTATAAAATAAATAATTTGAAAACCAGTTCGTTCCCCAAACTCAACATAATGTTCACTTATTTGACCCTTTGTATTGCACTCAGGCCCACAACACCCAGGCAGTTGAACCAAATGCAGGAAAAGTGATCCCAGATTGAATTATATGCTCTACTCCGTTGGATGAAAAAATATAGATAACAAACCTCACTCACCCAGAAAAAAAAGTTTAGAATGATCTTCATTTTATCATTGGAAAAACCCACAATATTACAAAAATGATATACTTCCTGACTTCCAGGTGGTCTTATTTTTTACATTCTTAGTTATTAAAGTTTTGTGGATCCTCCTTGATATAAATATCAGGCATTTCATGCCTTACGATGGCATCATTTAAATCTAAAATGTCACACAAATACTCTCATTTTTCATTCAGAGGGTATGCACTGTCAAGCATATAATTCTAATCCTGGCTCAAGCTACAATTTGTCTACTATACAGAAAGAACCCAGTAAAACATTTCAGATGTGTGAAGAGTCTTAAGACCAATGACATTTAATACAAGATGTGATGGAAACTATCAGCATAGATTCAACGATGATACATGACAAGAAAATATCAAACTGAACACAAAGGGTAAAGGAGAAGACAAGAAAAGTACCATTTCGGTGCCAATGTATTGAACTATATTCTCATGTTCAAATTGACTCAAAAGTGCAATCTCCTGAGAGGGTGGAAGAAGCACAGTGAGAGAAAGAAATATAAAGGGAAAAATATTAAGGATAAAATAAATAGACTGATACAGTTAATCAACTTTCAAAAAAATTGAAAGATACTGCAAAAGATAACATAAGTATTTGGGTAAGAGAACCTTTTTCTTTTCATCAAAGGATTTTCATTAATGGAAAAGTTTTGGGGCTGTTTGGTTCGAGAAAATGTTTTATGTTTTCACTGTTTCCTGTTTTCAAAATGTGTACAGATAACAATAAAAGTTGTTTCCACTTTCCTATACAAACTTTTGAAAATAAGAAACACGATGGAAACAAGGTGTTAATTTTGTAATTAAAAGTGAAAGCCGAAAATGAAAATAAGAAACATTATTCTCAAACCAAGCATCCCCTAAAGTATGAAGAAAATACAAAGCAATAAAAAGAGTAAAATCCCATCTCACCTGTTCCAGTTGATATACACTTTGCCTTCCCTGATTCCCCTGATCAAGTAGTGAAACTTCTTTTACAGCAAAAAAGAATCCATCTCTACATGGGAAATCAGAACATATAAAAAATTAACAAACGGAAAACACTAGCAGTTTAGCACTTAAGTAACTTAAATAATAAATAAAAAAATAACAGGTTCCAATATCAAACCCAAACCCTATAAACTTCAATTTGTTCAGAGCTTTGCTCCAAGGGCTTTGTAGAAGATGGTATTTTGATGAAGGCATTTTGAATAAAAGATATATAGAAGATGGTAGTTTAATTAAGTGGCCAAATGAACTTAATTTCACCATTCAATAAGGGGGAACAAAAGATTACTCGTAGAATGCTCACATGCATTTCCATATCAGGATGAGCAACAGAATAAATATATTTTAAGCACTCAATGACTTGTAACTGTTTAAAAAAAGGCCCTATATTAGATGAAAACTTAAACCATAAAGAACCACCAAAGATAAAAGAATCCAGAATATTCGGTGAAGAAAAGAGTGAATACCAATGACAATGCCCTTCAAAACTATGATTTTTTATATTGCATAAAAATCAACAACCCAGGGTGCAAAGGTATGAGCCAACACATGCAACAAAGGGATGCACGAATCACACTTTTCTACAGTAGGTTGTTGACCAAAAGTACAAAATGGTTCAAAAGCACTGTTAAGAAAAGAAAGAATTGACCTTAACATTTATCAAGCACAGCATTTTCCCAACAACCACAGCCATGCTTCCGTAGACAAACTGAAAGCTTCAATGTTATTAATTCAACAAACATTGGCCTATTGAATTAAACAGGATCATTTCATTTCCTACTTTCACTCACCATAACAAGTAGCTTCTGTTTTATGTTGAAAAGAACATTTCTCTACCCTCTTTCATTAGACAGATTCACGGCACTCATAAAAGTGCAGAGACTTTTCCGACATATTTTCATATGCAATCCCACCCAACAGGATTCTTAAACTATCCTTCCCAATATCCAAATCCCAAAAACTAACCATTCCATGCCATCGTATCCTACTAGATCTCATATTTAAGTAAGTTGTTAAGAGAAAGAGAGAGAGGAATAAAATAGATTAGTATCCCTAAAATTGGTTTCGGATCTCTCACTCTTAACACAACACTAATGTAATGTTATTGTTACCGCAGCATCCGAATCCCTATCCTAAAGCCCTTAAAAGGAAAACAATAACACCACACAACCAATAATTCTAAAAGCCCTTAAAGGAAAACATTAAAACAAGGAGAAGGGAATGAAGTGAAGGGTATCACTTACTCAGAAATCCCTTCATAAACAGAACCAAACGAACCTCGCCCCAAAAGCTCACCCTTCTGCCAGTTACCCGCGGTAATAACACGCTTGATTCTCCCATTGGGAGATATATTATTAGACCTAGGTCCAGTGGTAGTGCCAGAAGAATCATCTTCATTCGAAGTAGAAAACCCTGAAAAATCACCCACAATCTCCGCAAACGTCGCCGCATTTTCCTCTTCTACACTCTCCACTCTCACTCCACCAACTTCTTCTTCTTCTTCTTCTTCTTCTTCTTCTTCTTCTCTCTCATGATCATCTTCATCATCAGAAGAATTTAATTCCACGTAACTATCCTTCCCTCCTCCTTCCCCTTTCGGCGCAAAATCCCGCATCAAATCCCACGTGGAACACGTGGCGTCGTCCACCACCGAAACCCAAACCCCCGGCGTCGGCGGCGGCGTCAGCATCAGAGGCTGAAAACCCTTAATTCTACAACTTCCACCACAGCAACCACTGCTCTCAGCAGGAACAACACATTCATCCAAAACTCTAGCTCGATCCTCGCTCTCCAATACTCCAATTTCCTCTTTCTGTTTCTCGTTCACCTCGTCATCGAACTCCCCACCGCCGCCTCGATTCGGCCTCCGCGGCGGAGGCAGGAGGTCCAACGAGGAGCGGAGCTTAATGGCCTCCCAGTCCGCGGCCGGAATGGAGAAATCCTCAATGCTGGAGAGCCCCAGGCTCTGGCAAAGCTGGTTTAACTCGGCCTCCACTCCCTCGAATCGGATGTCCGCTTGGTCGTAAAACTCCATCGCGCGCGTGTAGACTAACGACCGGGAGGAGCCGGTTGACGAGGAGGACGAAGACGACGACTCGAAGAGTTTTGCCGCATTGCGGCGCAAGAGGTTCCTCAGATCCATGCATGTGATGCCCCTTCCTTAATTACATGATCAGTAGTAAAACAAACAGGTACGATTATAGCATGTGAATTAACAGTTGTACGTAACTGAGAGAGATAGAGCATTGACTTGGGTTTGTTGCTATTAATCGGTCACTCACTCTGATATGAAAAGTCGTCAAGATGCTGACTCAAGAGAAAGCGAAAGGCCATGCTTGGCAAAACTATCAGCCAAAACGTCAATTCTGAAAAGCACTCTCCATTCTCCAAATCTCCACAAACTGGACACCACTAGAACCAATAATCATCAATCAGCTTCATGGCATCAAGGCAGTCAGATTCCAGGATCAAATTCTCAAATCCAAAACCACAACACGAAGACTAACGGAAGCGTGGTCCTATGATCAGAAATGACTCTGATACCATCTTAGAATGAATAATGTGAAAAATTTAACTCAACCCTAAAAGCTAGCTCAAGGGGTGAGGGTTGTCCCTCATTATATATTCTAATATGTAATTACTTACCATCTTGCACCACGGCTTCTGTCAAGGTGACTCTACCCGCCAAAGATAAATTTGAAGCCTTCCACTTGCAAAGACGATGAGTAAAAATGCTTTGACACTCTACCATGGTGCAGGTTTACTTTCTAACAATATTTTAATTATTAGTTAATACTACTAATTTGTTATTAATATGTTATCTTTTATAAGTAGAAAAAGTTAAACTTTTTTCTTGAATATAAGAAAATATCAATTATTTTTGTCTCATTTGATGAAACTATCTTTACTTTATATAAGTTTTTGAGAGGATAGTTTAGAAAAAAAAAATATTTTTAATTGAGATTTATATAATTAAATGAAATTAAATAATTTTTTAATAAGAAAGTGTTTGGTAAGGAAGAAAGTTTTTTATTTTTGTCTGGAAATCATTATTCGTGAGAATTATGAATCTTGGTAATTATGTTTTTTTAGGACGAACAAATTAAAATCTATCTATTTGATTAGTTATCCTAAACATTTAGATAAATTTTCCAAAATTTAAAGAGTTACATATTTTTTATTATTTATTTTAATTATTTATCATATTAATAAAAGTAATATAATATTTTTATCATGATAAAAAGAATTAAACTCGAAAAAGTAAGATTCATATCATCTCATAAAAAAATTTACAAAAAATTTATTAAAAAATATTCCCAAAAAATATTATTTCCTAGGAATGCTATTTTCTTAAAATGAATATTAAACATAAAAAAATTAAAATTTTCAACCCAAGATTCAAAATTTCTACACCTCTTTAAGGGTGAAATCAGTTTCTTTTTACTTAAAAATGAAAACATAGGAAGTACTGTAGTACAATTCATTGTTACAATTAAAATAAATAAAAATACTCATATATTATCAGTGTAAAAAGAACCCTTAGACAGACAACTAATCACAACTCTGGGTCTTGTCATGTCATTCTTATTGTGTTTTAATTAAGAAAAAAATTGAAAAAAAAAGTCAACAACCACTTGGAGGAAACCCCTCACATTCTCGACTATTTAGCCTCTCACTCAAAACATTGTTGTAACTTCTGCTCTTCTGTGGAACCCATAACCATCGCCTTCACTTTCTCTCTCTCCACCCCTAAGAAAACCAAGGCTTATGGATTCTGTGAAGACACTGATGCTAACCGCAACACTTGCCTCTTCGGTTCTATCTTTGACTCTCTCACCACCGAAGTGTGAATGTATGTGTATGAAGGTTTTGATGATTCCAAGATAAAAGCAATACAAGTTTTATTTCAAGTCAAAATCAAGACCAAGAAAACAAAGATCAAGAAGAAAGCTAACTCTTAGTCTATCTTTGTTAAAAGAGTCTCTTAGTGATTGCAAAGGTTTGGCCTCACAACATAGTTTTTAAAATATTTTTAACATTTTCTGAAAAAGGCATTTTTCCACTAGTAATCAACTACCAGGCATTATAATCGATTATCAGACATTGTAATTGATTACCAGAAGCAAAATTATTTTAAAAAAGTTTTTCCAGAAAATTTGAAATTTGAAATTTAAAAGTTGTAATCGAATACCACTTACCAAAGCGTTGTAATCGATTACCAGTGGAAAAATTTTAAAAATTACTCTAAAAGGTCACATCCCTTCATAAGCTTTTGAAAAACCACCAAGGACCTATAAATATGTGACTTATCTATGAAAGTTTTTAGAGAGTTTTTTTCAAAATCTTATTGTCTTATCCTTTCAAAAATAAATCATTGATCAAACACTTGCAAATCAATTAAGGATTCTTCTAAGAACTTCATCTTGTATCTTCTTCTCTAAAAGAGAGAAAAACATTTGTACTTTCTTTAAAGACTATTAAGAACAAGAGGCTATTTGTCTCTTGAATTGTAAGTTTCCTGAACACAAGGGAAAGGGATTTCTCGGGTGTTCAGAAGTTGTAAAAAGGATATTTTACAAAGTTAGTGAAAATCTCAAGTGGGTTGCTTGAGGACTGGATGTAGGCACGGGAAGTGGCCGCACCAGGATAAATTGAGTTTGCATTTCTCTCTTCCCTATCTTGATTACTTTATCTTGCATATTTTATTTATCTTGCACACTTGAAGTACTCTGTTGATATAATTTTCATCTTCATCTACAATATTCTTATCATATAGATTTAAAAGGGGATTTAGAAGTCAACTAAATGAGAAATTTTTTAACTTAATTACCCTCCCCCCCCCCCCCTCTCTCTTAAGTTATTGAGGCCACTTGTCCAACAAATGGTATCAGAGCTTGATTCTTGTATAAAGTTTAGAAACTTCAAGAATAATTATGGCTTCATCAAACTTCCTATTTTTTGAAGGAAACTCCATTAATAGGCCTCCTCCTATATTTAATGGTGTGGGTTATTATTACTGGAAAATTCGCATGCAAATCTTCATATGCTATAGATTTAAACATCTGCGAAGCCATTGAAATCGGTCCTTACATCCCTACAATGGTAATAGGAAATGCAACTACAGAAAAACCTTGGGAACAATGGGATGAAGAGGAAAGAAGAAGGCTACAATATAACTTAAAGGATAAAAATATAATTACCTCTACATTAGGAATGGATGAATACTTTAGAGTATCAAATTGTAAGAATGCAAAAGAAATGTAGGATACATTACAAGTAACCCATGAAGGAACAAAAGATGTTAAGAGATTTAGAAGAAACACCCTAACAAATGAATATTAACTTTTCAGAATGAATCAAAATGAGACCATACAAGATATGCGAAAGAGATTTACACATATAGTTAATCATCTTACATCATTAGGAAAGATATTTCCTAATGAGGATCTCATTAACAAAGTTCTAAGATGTTTAAGCAGGGAACGACAACCAAAGGTAACTGCAATTGCAGAATCAAGAGATCTCATTAACATGTCTCTTGCAACTCTTTTTGGAAATCTTCAAGAACACAAAATGGAACTTATGAGACTAAATCAACATGAAGAAAATGACAAGAAAAAGAAAGGAATTGCACTTAAAGCCTCATCTTCTATTCAAGAAGAAAGTGACAGAGAAGACTTGAATGAAATAGAAGAAGATGATGATTTTAGTTTCTTAGTAAATAGATTCAACAAGTTTATAAGGAACAAAGGAAATCAAAGAAGAACAAATTTCAATCCAAAGAAAAAAGGAGAAGATTTTCCTTCTGTTCCAAAGTGTTATGAATGTAATCAACCTGGACATTTAAGAGTTGATTGCCTCAGTTTCAAGAAAAGAATGGAGAAGTCTGACAAGAAAAATTTCAAAGACAAGATAGCAAAGAAAGCTTACATCACTTGGGAAGATAACGATATAAATTCATCAAGAGATTCAGAAAATGAAGTCGTTAATCTGAGTCTCATGGCCAAAAACTATTATAGCGAAGAAGAGGTAACATCTTCTAACAATAACCTATCTATTTCCTTTGATGAACTTCAAGATGCATTTAATGACTTGCATAAAGGATCACGGTCTGGCACTAAGATCCTGGGAAATCCATGGAGTTTGCAGACTGTATGAAGGAATAAAGTAGCCACCTTGAATATTGTAAATTGCGAAGCCAATGCTCCAAAATGTACCCCTTTAGAAAAATGGTCAACAACCACCATAATCACCGTATAACCGTGGGAGTTGGACAGATTGGTAATGAAATCCATCGAGAGATCTTCCCAAATGCCCGATGGTATTGGGAGGGGTTGTAATAATCCTGTCGATTTGCGGGTGTCGTGTTTGGTTTATTGATAGGTTTGGCAATTCTTAATGAATTCCTTGACATCCCGCCGGGGATGGTCCCAGGTGAAATTAGCTTAAAGGTGGTGGATAGTTTTGGAAACTCCAAGGTGTCCGCCTAGTGGGGTGGCATGATATTCCATTAACAATACAGGGCAAAATGGATTGTCATCATTGAGCCATATGTTGCCCTTGTGTAAAAGCATACCACTTTGCATCTGGAAATCCGGAAAAGCTCAGGATTAGAGGAAATTGAAGACAAATTATGTTGGAAAATCGGACTTGCTTGCAGGGTTGCCTAAAGCTGGTCCATGAATTCAAATTGTGGGACCAAGAGAACAAGAAATGTTGGCTCAAAGGGTACTTCGATGTGAGAAAGTGAGTCTGCAATGACGTTAGAGTGGCCACTTTTAAACTGGATCGTATAATTGTACCCCAAAAGCTTGGCCAAATAATATTGCTGCTCTAGTGTTAGAATAATTTGTGTCATCAACTCCTTCAAGTTGCGATAATCCGTTAAAATGGTGAATTTGTGTCCGAGGAGGTATTGTCGCCATTTGCGGATGGCGGTAGTCATGGCGTGCAATTCTTGCACATACTTCGAAGCACGTTGAAGTTTAGGTGTAAATTGCTTGTTGAAGAACGCAACGGGTTTACCCTGTTGCATTAGAACGGCACTCATGGTCGTGCCAGAGGCATCCGTCTCAACTATAAAAGGATGTGAAACATCAAGGGGTATGAGGATCAAAGCTTGGGTCATGGTGTGCTTCAACAAATCAAAAGCTTGTTGAGTTTCTGAGGGCCGGTGAAGTTTGTCCCTACAAAATAACACCGTGAGTGGAGCAGAAAGGGTGGCATAGTTCCTAATGAATCAGGGACAAAAGCCAGTGAGGCCCAAGAAAGCTCAAAAATCTTTCTGAGTTGTCGGTATTGGCCAACACAACATGGCGGCAATTTTGGCCTACTCTGGTTCAATACCCTTACCGGAAATGATATGGCTGAGGTATTCTAATTGTTGTTGAGCGAAGAAACATTTGGAGCACTTGAGATAAAACTTGCCCTGCAACAAAGCACTGAGCACTAAGTCCAGGTGTTTGATATGCTCCGGTAGTGATTCATTGTAGACGAGGATATCGTCGAAGAATACTGCCGTGAATTTGTGTAGAAACGATTAAAGGACATAGCTCATAGTGGCTTGGAAAGTAGAGGGTGTGTTGCACAATCCAAACGACATGACACAGTATTCATAGTGGTCGTGGTGCGTTCGGAAAGTCGTTAAAGATGTCTTCCTCTGCCATGAGAATTTGATGAAAACCTTGACGAAGGTTGAGCTTGGTGAACCATGATCCTTGGCTAAGATCATCCAAGAGTTCATCTATGGTTGGCATTGAGAAGTGATCGCGAACAGTAAAGGCATTTAACGCGCGGTAGTCCATGCACATCCGCCAACAACCATCCTTCTTCTTCACCAATAGGACCGGTGAGGAGAAGGTAATGTGGCTAAGGCATATCATGCCGGAGTTGAGTAACTCAGAGACCTACTTTTCTATTTTAGCATTTTGGAAAAATGGGTAATGGTAGGGTCGAACGTTTACTAGGCTGGTTGAAGGGTGAAGTGATATACAGTGGGCTATTAGACAGGGTAGGGGAAGGGATGAAGGGATAAGGAAGATGGGGGTATACTTGGTAAGGAGGAATTGTATTTCGGGGATGGGGTGTGGTGTGTCAAGTTCAGGGTGGTGAGTGGTAACGGGTTGAAGGGCCCGATGAAATAAGGATGATGTAGATCCGATTTGGATCATTCTTTTGAATTGTTTGGCAAAGGATTGCAACGGCCCAGTTTGGACAGTAATGCGAAGCTCCACGGGTGAGCCTAAGTGGTGAAACTTCATGGATAACGTGGTGTAATCAGTAACCACTGGCCCTAACTGTTGAAGCTAGTCTATACCCAAGACTATGTCAGCGTCGCTAATGGGTAAGAGGTGGAGGGTGACTGTAAATGAATGGCCATGAAGGATCAAGGGAATGTCAGCACAACGTTGTTGGCATTCCAAAATAGAGCCATTTCCCACCATAACCCATAGTAGGGACGTGTCGTGTAAGGCTAGTGACAAGAACTTAGCAACCCGTGGTTGAATGAAACTATGGGTGCTTCCACTGTTGATAAGTACAATGACGCGAGTCTGATGAATGAAGTCGTAAATCTGGAAGGTGACTGGCACAACTAAGCTGAAGAGAGCATGGAGACTAATGTGTGGTGTTGATTGAGGGGGTGGGATATCGAGTTCAAGGTCAAGGTTTTCTGTGGGAAATGGTCAGGGTTTGGGTGAGGGTCAATTGGTGTGTCTTCAGGTTCTGCGATGAGGAGGAATATCAGACCGGGGCATTTATGTGATGCATTCCATTTTTCATCGCAATTATAGCATAGCCCCTTTTCACGACAACTAGCCATTTCCTCTGGGGTGCGATGAATGAAGGGTTGTCGGTTATTGGAAGGGGATGGTGAAGGTGGTGGGGGGTTTTGGGAAAAAGGATTGGGGAGAGTGGGTTGTGTTGATTTGAAGGGCCGGCGCCAATCCTGGATTTTGTCTACCTATAATTTGGCAAGTGTTGTGGCATGGGGCAACGATATGGGTTGCATGGCTAATACCTCTCGGCGAATGTCTGGTGAGAGACCAGAGATGAAGCAACTAAGAAGAAATGGAGGTGGTAAGCCTATTATCCAATTAGCCAATCTTTCGAACTTTATCAAGTAATCATTGATAAAGCCTCATTCCGTCAGCTTGAACAGGGTGCCTTTTGGATCGTCGTAATAGGTCAGGGCAAAGCAGGATTCTAGTGCCTGCAGAAATCTCGGCCATGGGGTGATGAAGTCGTTGCGGTAGGACCATTGGAACCAACTGAGGGTTGGTCCGTCTATATAGAAAGATGCCAAGGTGATGCGCTCCTCCTCTGGTGTGGCTTGATATTCGAAAAATTGGAAGATCTTAAAAATTCATCCCATGGGATCGTGACCATCAAATCGGGGTACTTCTAACTTGATATAGGGGCGTGAGGGTGTCAATAGTGGTGGTGGAGGCGTAGGCACAGGGGAGGGGTGGTTGAGGCGGTCGAGGAGTAATTCGACCTTAGTGGCCAGGTCAGAGTGTTGAGCAGCGAAGGATATTACTGGTGTTTTTCATGCTTATATAGGCTAATGAGTTTCTGTAAATTTTATCTGTTTTATTACTAGTGCTAATCGGGATACCTTGACCTCCTACTACGGTCGAGGAGTAATTCGACCGTAATAGGAGATCAAGGTAACCTCCTATACTAATGAGTTTTTGTAAATTTTCTTTGTTTTATTACTAGTGCTTTCCACGCTTATATAGGCTAGGTTCAATATGGTCAACAATACATGCACCAAAACTCTACTAACAGACTACGTGCTCCACTACTAACAAAATCCATTGTTGCACGATAACAAACTACCCACGATAACAAACTACCCCATTAATTAACCAACTCTGTTACATTGCTAAACAACCACCCGTAGTGCTGAAAATGCTATGTGCTATTGCACATAGTCTTCGAGATACGCTGGTTTGCTAGCCTTCCTTATGGGCCTGTTTTCTTTGCCACACTGGGCCTCTATAGTGTTTGCATCATTGGGTGGGTTCGGGTTGCTATCACA
This sequence comes from Glycine max, assembly GCF_000004515.6. Lineage (NCBI taxonomy): Eukaryota > Viridiplantae > Streptophyta > Magnoliopsida > Fabales > Fabaceae > Glycine > Glycine max. The sequence continues at coordinate 41,819,907 of NC_038250.2, forward strand.
ACCATGTGTGACATGCACCACATCAAGCAAAATACATTTTAATTTAACCTGAGATTGATCCAAGAGAAAGAAAAAGAGATTAAAAATGAGACAAGTTTTAATCAAATAATAATACATAAAAAAAAGAATTATTAATCCAAGCATCATATATGAACAGAATATCTCAAATACATTTGTCACATCATTTAAAGGAATTTGTAGTGAAATCTCATAAACCTTTGTCGTCCTTGCATATATATTTCACCCCAAATAGAAGATCAAGGTGGTTCAATTTTTCTCCGCAGCTTTTGCATCTACATCTAAGTCCCTAGGCACACCTTAAGGACTAAAAAACATAAAAGTAAAACATAACTAAGAGTAGAAATACCAGAATGTGTTGTCTCCACTTCATAGCAATTATCATTAACTATATTTTAATTTATATTGATTAAATGTTAAGTATTTTTCTCTATATTTTTTTAAAAAAATGTTAGTTTTGATATATTGTTTTTTAAAAAAAGTTTTGATATATTGTTGATACTAATACTAATAGCATGAATAAAAAAAAATTAAGGCATAAGTAATGATGAGGACATGTTCAAGAGCAAGGGCAAGGATCCACTTGAAGGACTTGGAGGACCTATGACAAGGGCTAGAGCAAGGAAAGCCAAGGAAGCTCTTCAACAAGTGTTGTCCATACTATTTGAATACAAGCCCAAGTTTCAAGGAGAAAAGTCCAAGGTTGTGAGTTGTATCATGGCCCAAATGGAGGAGGACTAAATGACACCACTTTGTCTCAATTTTAGAGTGTTTAGTTTGTCTAAATAATGGCCCAATCCTTGTAAAGTTGGTTGACCAAAAATATGTTTTGGGTTAATCAACTAAAAAGGCTTTAGTTAGGTTTAGTTCAAGTTGTAATAAGGGCCCAATTGGCAACCTAGGCATCAGCCTTTTGGGAGACCAAATGGTGGCTGACTTGTTGGCTGTTGGGGGTGACTTTTGGTTGCCACAATTTCAGTTACCCTCAGCCATTAAGTTTTTTTTAATTCCCTAGGTTAATGGCATTAAGTTATTTTAATTCTAGGTTAGTGGGTCATTACTAAAATCTGCTGTAAAGCTTCTATATAAGCTGAACCATTTTATCAATAAACACAAGTTGAGTTTTATTCAGAAAATTAGAGTTTATCTCTTTTATCTTAGTGAGAGTGATTCTCCTAAATTCTTGAGTGATTCAAGAACACCTTGGCTGTATCAAAGGACTTTCACAACCTTTGTGTGTTGACCTCGCTGGAAAGGGTGATTCTTTCCTTCCTTTCATCATCACCCTTTTTCTTTCAAACCACAATTCCAGAAAATCCACCTCTGCCCAGAATTATCTCGTGGCCATAACTCCCATTTTACGCACTCAAATTAAGTGATTCTTGAGCCTAAATTGAATTTCAAAACGAGACCTTTCACCTCGTTTTGGAATCACCTCATTTGGAGCCCTGTAGCTTCAGTTATTGCCATTTCTATATTTCTGTCCAGCCACCACTTAACCTACGTTTTACCATCCCATTCATCCATTTTATGCCAAGAACCACCTTATTAAGACCCACGAAATTAGCCACCTTATTTTCCATCCTTTCCTTAATCAATTTCCGCATTTTCCATCAAGGTTTAATCCTAGACGATCTTAAGTCAGCCCTTGTGCCATGTGGGTTCATATCATTTGGTATCAGAGCTCTGGTTCTAGGATCAACACTTCCTTTGCTGGAAATATTGGGTAACATCCTTCTTTATTCTCTTTGCCATTTATATTACCTTCTTATTCATATATATTTTTTTAGGCTGAACCATTGCAAAAGTTAAGCCTTTTGATCTCTTTGTTATAAAAAAAAAAAAAAAAGAAGCAGAATTTCGTATAAGCAAAATTAACAAAAAAAAAATTGGGCTGAATGGTTCATGCTTGAAGAACTTTTTTAAAAAAAAAAATCTCTTTAAGGTAATATATTGGTTGCATGAAGGATTGTTACTTGAATTCCTAAATTCTGAATTTTATTTCCTTCATTTGTGCCTAAAAACATTGTTAGCCTTTTTCTTGGTTAACCTTTTCCTTGTCTCTCTAGCCTTACCTTACACATATTGGTGAATTGTTCTTTGTTGTGGCCATAATCTCTTGAATTGCCTAAGAACTCAAGGGGAATTAGAGTGGTAAAAGGCAAGAGTGTTTCATTAGAGAAAAGCCATAATTGTGTGATACACTTGAGTGGGTGAGGTATTCAAACAACTATAATTGTCTTGTTACGTTTGATTTGTTTGTTTGAGATGTCAGGTACTAATCCTAATGATGGAGTGGGGCTTTCGCAATTCCAAATGCAAGCTTTGATGCAACATATGGAGAGGTTAATGAAACAACGAGATGATGCGCTCCATGAGAGGTTGGATCAAATGGAGAATAGAGATCATAATGAAGAAGAAAGGAGGAGAAGAGGGAATGATGGTGTTCCTAGACAAAACCGAATTGATGGTATTAAACTCAACATTCCTCCATTTAAAGGAAAGAATGATCCGGAGGCCTACTTGGAGTGGGAGATGAAAATAGAGCATGTTTTCTCATGCCACAACTATGAGGAGGACCAGAAGGTGAAGCTTGCCGCCACGGAGTTTTCCGACTATGCTCTTGTGTGGTGGAACAAGCTACAAAAGGAGAGAGCAAGAAATGAAGAGCCAATGGTTGATACATGGACGGAGATGAAAAAGATCATGAGGAAGCGATATGTGCCGGCTAGTTACTCAAGGGACTTGAAATTCAAGCTCCAAAAACTAACCCAAGGCAACAAGGGGGTTGAGGAGTATTTCAAGGAAATGGATGTGCTCATGATTCAAGCAAATATTGAAGAAGATGAGGAGGTAACTATGGCTCGATTTCTTAATGGTTTGACTAATGATATCCGTGATATTGTTGAGCTGCAGGAGTTTGTTGAAATGGATGATTTGCTTCACAAAGCAAACCAAGTAGAGCAACAATTAAAAAGGAAAGGAGTGGCTAAGAGGAGTTTTACCAACTTTGGTTCTTCTAGTTGGAAAGACAAAGGTAAGAAAGATGGGGCTGCTACTTCTAGTAGTTCCACACCTATCCCATCAAAAACTCGCTCAAAGTCCCAAGAGGAACCCTCTAAAAGGAGTAGAGATGTGAAGTGTTTCAAGTGCCAAGGCCTAGGACACTATGCTTATGAGTGCCCTAACAAAAGGTCCATGGTTCTTAGAGATGGAGAATATATAAGTGAATCTGATGTTGAAGAGGAAGAGGAGAGTGAGTACGTAGAGGAAGAGGAGACTCCGGAGGGAGATTTGTTGATGATTAGGCGGTTACTTGGTGGTCAATTGAAGCATGAGGAGGAGAGCCAAAGAGAAAACATCTTTCACACTAGATGTTTAATCAATGGCAAGGTGTGCATGGTGATCATTGATGGAGGTAGTTGCACCAATGTGGCTAGTGCTAGATTAGTGTCAAAGCTAAATTTAGCTACTAAACCACATCCTAGGCCATACAAACTTCAATGGCTTAGTAAGGATGGGGAGGTGCAAGTGAGGCAGCAAGTTGAAGTGGACGTTTCCATTGGGAAATACAATGATAAGGTACTTTGTGATGTTGTTCCTATGGAGGCCAGTCACATACTTTTGGGGAGACCATGGCAATTTGATAATAGAGCCAATCATGACGGTTACACCAACAAGATCTCTTTCATGCACCAAGACAAAAAGATTGTGCTCAAGCCATTGAGTCCACAAGAAGTGTGTGAGGATCAAAAGAAAATGAGAGAAAAACTTCTTCAAGAGAAAAGAGAAAAAGAAAAAGTGAGCAAAACACTTGAGAGTGAGAAAAAGAGGGAAACACTTGAGAGGAAAAAGAGTGAACAAAAGAAGAGTGAAACACTTGAAGTGAGGGAGAGCTATTTAGCCACAAAAAGTGAGGTCAAGAGGTTGTTTCGTGCTAAACAGTCACTATATATCTTGTTTTGCAAAAATCAGATTTTGACCACTAACACTTTTGATGATTTTGAAGTGCCTTCTAGTGTTAAAACTCTTTTGCAGGATCCAAATGTGCCAAGTGGACTACCACCTTTGAGGGGAATTGAGCATCAAATTGATCTCATTCCGGGAGCTTCTTTGCCCAATAGGCCAGCCTATAGAAGTAATTCACAAGAAACCAAAGAGATTCAAAGACAAGTGGATGAACTCATTAGCAAAGGTTGGGTAAGAGATAGTATGAGTCCTTGTGCTGTCCCAGTGATTTTGGTCCCTAAAAAGGATGGGACATGGCGCATGTGTTCTGATTGTAGAGCCCTTAATAACATCACCATTAAATATAGGCATCCTATACCTAGGCTTGATGATTTGCATTTTTGGAGGACTTTGTGGAGCAAGTTGGGCACTAAATTGTTATTTTCAACCACTTGTCACCCACAAACCGATGGGCAAACGGAAGTTGTTAATAGGACTTTGGGAACTTTGTTTAGGACAGTTTTGAGGAATAACTTAAAAACTTGGGAAGCTTGTTTACCCCATGTTGAATTTGCTTACAATAGAGCTATTCATGGCACCACTAATTGTTCTCCTTTTGAAGTATTTTATGGTTTTAATCCACTAACTCCTCTTGATCTTTTGCCTATGCCTAATGTTTCTGTTTTTAATCATAAAGAAGGTCAAGCAAAGGCGGACTATGTGAAGAAGCTTCATGAGAGAGTCAAAGATCAAATTGAGAGGAAAAATAAAAGTTATGCTAAACAAGCCAACAAAGGGAGAAAGAAGGTTGTCTTCGAACCCGGAGATTGGGTTTGGGTGCACATGAGAAAAGAAAGGTTTCCGGAACAAAGGAAATCAAAGCTTCAACTAAGGGGAGATGGACCATTTCAAGTGCTTGAAAGAATCAATGACAATGCTTACAAAGTTGAGCTGCCCGGTGAGTATAATGTTAGTTCCACCTTCAATGTCTCTGATTTATCTCTTTTTGATGCAGATGGAGAATCCGATTTGAGGACAAATCCTTCTCAAGAGGGAGAGAATGATGAGGACATGTTCAAGAGCAAGGGCAAGGATCCACTTGAAGGACTTGGAGGACCTATGACAAGGGCTAGAGCAAGGAAAGCCAAGGAAGCTCTTCAACAAGTGTTGTCCATACTATTTGAATACAAGCCCAAGTTTCAAGGAGAAAAGTCCAAGGTTGTGAGTTGTATCATGGCCCAAATGGAGGAGGACTAAATGACATCACTTTGTCTCAATTTTAGAGTGTTTAGTTTGTCTAAATAATGGCCCAATCCTTGTAAAGTTGGCTGACCAAAAATATGTTTTGGGTTAATCAACTAAAAGGGCTTTAGTTAGGTTTAGTTCAAGTTGTAATAAGGGCCCAATTGGCAACCTAGGCATCAACCTTTTGGGAGACCAAATGGTGGCTGACTTGTTGGCTGTTGGGGGTGACTTTTGGTTGCCACAATTTCAATTACACTCAGCCATTAAGTTTTTTTTAATTCCCTAGGTTAATGGCATTAAGTTATTTTAATTCTAGGTTAGTGGGTCATTACTAAAATCAGCTGTAAAGCTTCTATATAAGCTGAACCATTTTATCAATAAACACAAGTTGAGTTTTATTCAGAAAATTAGAGTTTATCTCTTTTATCTTAGTGAGAGTGATTCTCCTAAATTCTTGAGTGATTCAAGAACACCTTGGCTGTATCAAAGGACTTTCACAACCTTTGTGTGTTGCCCTCGCTGGAAAGGGTGATTCTTTCCTTCCTTTCATCATCACCCTTGTTCTTTCAAACCACAATTCCAGAAAATCCACCTCTGCCCAGAATTATCTCGTGGCCATAACTCCCATTTTACGCACTCAAATTAAGTGATTCTTGAGCCTAAATTGAATTTCAAAACGAGACCTTTCACCTCGTTTTGGAATCACCTCATTTGGAGCCCTGTAGCTTCAGTTATTGCCATTTCTATATTTCTGTCCAGCCACCACTTAACCTACGTTTTACCATCCCATTCATCCATTTTATGCCAAGAACCACCTTATTAAGACCCACGAAATTAGCCACCTTATTTTCCATCCTTTCCTTAATCAATTTCCGCATTTTCCATCAAGGTTTAATCCTAGACGATCCTAAGTCAGCCCTTGTGCCATGTGGGTTCATATCAAGTAATAACATTAAAAATATATATTTGAATTCAAAAGCCAAAAAACTACTATGTGCAATCCCAACTTCTGACATCCCGGTTCCGAGGTTGTTGTTAACCTGGTCAACTTGACCACTAGTACTTGATAATGACTGATAACAAACTAAGAACAGAAAGAAAATCACAGAAAAAAGAAAAATTGCAGTCCAAGACCAAGGGAGGAAAATAGAAATTAGTTTAAATTGGCCAAAGCACCCTTCTCTGCCTATATCTTCCGCCTTGGCATTTGAATTGTCTTGACTGTAACCGTTACTCTCACGTTGCCACAAAACATATGCAAATGGATCTACTGAAAAGATCCAACTCTGCCCTGACATGTGCTCTCTCAGCTTGAACTCTGGTCTTTACGACCGCGAGGTCCAACTGTCCAGGGAACGACAACTTTTTGGACTGTGTGCCCCTACTTTCGGAACCTTTTCAACTAGGACAAGAGGTCCATGGATCACATTTTGTTGTGCCACATTAGGGCATAGAAAATGTTTAGGTGATGTATTGAATGTGAGGAAAAAAATGTATTTAGGCAGAGTTTTGGGATTCAATAGATAAGAAATCATATAAAAAAAAATTAGAAATATGTTGTGGTCTTATATAACCAGTGATATCGACAGCTAGCCGCCAATAAAAAGGACTTTAATTTTATGGTGACTATGTAACTGTTAAGTTATCCCTTTATAATGCAACTTAGGTTAGAGAACTGACAATAGCCCATCATCATGTTGTTCACTCCTATTGCAGCCGCCTTCACAGCATCCATTCTCTGTGGGGACAAAGAATTTGGAACAACTTGAAGATCATGAAAGGAGGTGAGACAATGTTGACACTACTACGAGTATGTTTCTTTGCCACCATCCAGCATTATATCTTCACTGCCGGTGAAGATGAGTGATGCTAAGGACGATGTTGAATGGTTGCAGTTAGTAGTTCTGTTTTGTATAGGGATAGCTAGGTAGTGATCACTTTTTAGACACTTTTTGCTATGCATACTTGGAGATGGTTGTTTTAATGAATTTAGTATTTAGAATGAGTGTTTATCCAAAGGTGTGCCTTAGCTTGTGAACAATGTGGATATGCAAAGAACTCACGATGTTCATTGAGGTTGACTGGATTTAACTTGCAATTCAGTAGGTTGGGTCCCATTGGGGTCAGTAATTTCTAAGTTTCAGTTGGTTAACTGATGTTTTAGGAGAATGTTGGTTCATGCTTGGTTCCGTTTATGCTCCATGTTTCAGTTGAAGCCATGAATGATGCTGCCGAAGGCATGCAACATACTGTAAAAGCAATTCTGTGGATTCAAGCCAATAATCCTCACAAGCTTTTAAGCTTCAATTATGTTTTCTATAAATGCATGCTTTACTTTCGCCTCTGTATCATTCCATTTAATCATCCCCACAAGCAAACCTTTGCATTATGTATGTCAAAATTGAGATGCTTTAAAATTACTTTCATTACCTGTTTTTATCAACCAAGTCTTTCTTGAATCTCGAGGATATGACTTATTGTTATCATTTTATCCATATCTTGCTTCTAACCTTTGTGGTAAATTGAATTTTGAAGTAGATTAGGAAACTGTCCCACCATTTCCAAATACCATCCGCAAATGAAGGTGTTAGTAAATATTTAGATTTTAAATAGTTTTTTTCATATACCATTTGCAAATTAGGAAACCGTCCCAGTCATTTTCCTTTTTGTAAATATTAATATTTTAAATAGTTTTTTCTTCTTTGTTATCATTTTTTAATTTAAATTAGTGGTAGATTTGAAAACGTGTTTCCTTCGATGTTTGTATTTCCTTTTCTTTTCTCAAATTTTCGGGTACACAATGGTTGGTCAAAAAGCATTTCTGAATTCTCTTTTTTATTTTTCAATGTTATGTTTCTCATCACAGATGAGATTGCCATGTTTGTCATTCAATTGGTACAAAGTTCAACTTTAAATCCTCCAATGTTATTGGATGTTTTAAATTGTAGTAGTAAAGTTTTAAACTATAGTTGCGCTTCAGTTTCATCACAATTGTTGATATTATGGGAAGTTGCATACAATTGCAGTTGATAGGCCACAATTGTAGTCACAAGGTAATTTCAAGGGCCTAAAAAACCATGGTGTTACGGCTGCAATTGTAGACCATTTTTTGAAATGTTGTTGTCATTCATTGTTTTAAATATCAATCAATGTGTTGCATTCACTAACATTTGAGATGTGTATTTTATTATTTTGTTCTTTTCATTTTTAGTTTAATCAAGGTTTTGTTCCAATTTACAGTAAAAAAAATAAAGGCTTTGTTGCAATCCTGGATTATTTTTTTATCAACTATTATTAAAAATAAATATTAACAATATTGATAAAAAAATTAAAGAAAAATGTTAGAAACATATTTCTAGCACACTCTTTTGAACACATTATCTTTTAGAGTGTGTTTGAAGGAGTTTGTTAGAGTGTTCCTTGCACTCCTCAAAATTAAATTAATTTGATAAAAAAAATTAAAGATTATTTTAATATTACATAATGTATTAAATAATAAATAAAAAGAGTTAAATATATAAATAAAATGATCATATTATACATCATGTTTGGTAAAAAAAAAAAGTTTATAATAAGTTATAATATAATGATTTTACTCAAAGCCTTTTTTATTTGAATTATCTTATTTGTTTGTTTTCATTAAGGATGACAAGCAGATTATCTCAACCTATTTTGAGTTATCCCATCGCTAGTTAGCCAAACGTTGATCGGGATGCTGCTTGAAAATGGACATTTGTTTCCTACACTTCCCATCTTGTGACCTACCTCCCCAACAATTTTGTAGGGACAAAATGTCCCTTAATGACTAAAGTGTTTCAACACCTCCCTTCCTTAATCCTAACGCCTCTTTCACCCCTTTTATTTGTGCATGCCCACCATGGACGACCTGCCCACAACCTCAACTGCAACGACATGACCACACTCGTCGAGGATGCGATTTGAGAGTCCAAACACAACTTTTGATGTTGCAGTTGCCAAATAGAATGAATGACAAACACAAAGTGAGATGAATGGCATTGTTGCTCCTGATTTGAGGAGCAATTTGGAGGCTCTGCATATGATTGTGACTAAGAAAGAGAAGATCATGGTGACTCATCTGACTCATATACCAAGACTTGCAACAACATAGCATTGACAACATAACTGACGCAAAGGGTGGATCAATATTTGATGAAGAAACTCAACTTAGTGACCATGATGGGGAGGAATCAAAAGCAGGGTGATATCATGGGTGACAATAATGAAGCCACCGAAGATGATTGATTTTCTTGCATAGTTGGAGATTGTACAAAGATATTTGGGTATGTAATTTGTAAAGATACAAAAGAAAAGAAGGGAAAGTTAAGAAGAATGCAGGCGAACAAGGGGTGTGGTCAACACTCTACTGTGCTATTTCGGAATGACAATCCTAAAATAGTATTTTATTTTTTAATATGATTTTCCATATTCTGAAATACCAATTCCAAAATAGGTTTTTAAAATACTTATCCTATTCTAGAATAGTTATTTCTGAATATGAAAAATCATATTCTGGAATAGGATTCTATTTCGATTGGGAGGTGTAAGAAACAAAATGGAAAGTGCAAAACACAAAATGTCTAGTATATGGCGGGATAAAATCTTGGCCTGCTTCATTCCATGGCTACTTAGTACGTCAGATCCCTTGTCCTTTGAGAACTACCACTCAAGATTGTTGGATCACTCATCAATGTCATCCCATTCATGCGGCAACTAAGGTATTTTATTGCATCCCTTTCATGCTGCAACTACATAACAAATCTGTCCCTTTTAACCAAGGCATTAGGCAGGTTTTTCACAGTTCAGATTTATAACTCATTTATTGAGTATAAAAAGCTTTAAACGCAAACACTATGTTATGAGCAAAAAGAAGATATCCAATATAGATTGGGTTTACAGACAAATTGTCCCAGAGAAGAATACACCTGTCCTTGTAATATTCCACACTAACCGCTTCTCAATTTATGCCACCGACGATAGAAAACATAAAACACCCCATTTGTTACATCACTTGTCTAAAATTTAAAAACGCAACAGAACGGTAAGCGTGAAATGGAAACAGATGAAACTGGGAACAAGTTCGGGAACAAAATAAAGATATAAACAAACAATTGCTTACTAATAAAGGTGATATGTACATATAGCATGGTATCTAATCCTTGTTACTACCGCTCCCAAAGGTTTAGCCTAAGAATTCTTTCATATGCTAACTAAACAAACAAAAGGGGAAGCCTCGAACAACCTATTACAGCTTGACGTTGATATTTTACACTGCTACAACAGACAAATTATCACATTAATTAGATAACACGTGGACCATAATTCTCAAATATGGCGTTAAAGCCAAAGGGTGAGTTATCTCTCTGGATTGCCTATCCATTGCTAGATCCAAAGCAGTGCTTAAAAAATTGAGTAAAGTTACAAGCAAGCAAACTCTGAATTCTGAAGGCACAACACAATGAACTATTGTTACAACAATACACCCGAGACCAACTCTAGCAACTTGAAGATTGAACATTGGAGATACTTTTATATCCAATGAATGTCAGATCTGTTATCAAAAGAAAAGAATCAAGTAAGCCAGTGAAGATAAAATCAACCCATTCTGCAATGATTTGCATAAATGTAATTTTCCATTTCAAAGTTCCACCAGGGACCCACCTCTGAACAAAGTAACCAATTTATTTGGACAGATTTTGTTGGGACTTTGTGCAAACCACTAAATGTAAGACTTTGGCTGCTCTTCTCATTATAAAAGATATATATATATAAAAAATAAAAAAAAACTTTGTACCCCATTGCTCAGAGGCACTTCGCTATGCGAAGGTATGGGGGAGGGATATTGTACGCAGCCTTACCCTTGCATATGCAAAGAGGCTGTTTCCGGATTCGAACCCATGACCAACAAGTCACCAAGGCACAACTTTACCGCTGCACCAGGGCTCGCCCTCATATATAAAAAAAAGTAAAAAAAAAAAACAAAACAAAAGATCCACCACCAGAGACCGGTAAGAAAGGTTTTGCTGCTTTCCCCCCCTGTTATTTCAGAATTTGCATGAACATTCGCCCCTAAATAAGAATGACACTATATTTGAACCCCACCCTCGACTCAACTGAAGCCTTGTGTATGATATGTGGATCCAATTTGACTGAAACAAACATTTCAAGCATTTTAAAATGTCTCCATCCCAAATACATCATTAGTTATGAATGAAACTTTATTGAAAGGATGGACAGCCATGACCATAGTTTGCAATATGATTTCAGATATCATGATAAAAGGAGATAAACATGGCAGAAGATAGTATGTTATGTAACAATATGTACCTTCATTATCTTTCACAGTTGGAGGTGACAAGTTTAACCCCTTCTAATATAAGGAGATGCAGAACCAGAAGACTGGGAATGCAGTGGCCTTTGGACAAAGGTATGGTTTAAGAGTTGAGCAGCACTGGGGCGTTCATCTGGATCAACTTTTAGACACTGCAGAATAAAATCCCGTGCATCTCTTGAAAGAGAATCAGGCACATGAGGAGGCTCACCTCTTCCAATTCTAAACAATGCCTGCATCTGTTGTCCGCAGAGATTCATCAAAATTCAAAAGTCAAAACCAGCAGAAATGCAATGACACACACACACGTATATGTAGGGGATGTATTTAATGAGAAAGTAATAATTCTTACAATATGGGTTATGGGCCTAACTCAACCCTACAAAACCCGCTTGTAAGGTGAGAGTTGCCTCCCACTTACGTACTTTAATTTGGCCATATCACCAGCTGATGTGGGACTAAACCACCACCCTCCGAGGTTGCACTTGAGGCAACCCCCTAAGAGGCTGCAACTAAGGCAGGCTAAGTGGTGTGTCCACAATTAAGGCGGGCTTTTCCAACAGTAATGTTGATATAAGACTGAGAGAAACTAATTTAAACCATGCAACCATACATGGATGGTCAAGATTAAAAGTTTCAAAAGTTATATGATTACTTAAAAAACCGATAAAAAAATAATGATTACTTAAAAAAATCATAACTTTTATAAAAAAAAAAAAAAAAAAAGTCACATTACTATATATTTTAATCTTGACCATTCAGTATTTCACATTCTCATAAAAAACGGTTCTCTCATTTAGAGAGAGATTGGAATTAAAATCTGAACAAAAAATTGTGAAAACTGATGAAAACTTGAGACAAAAGAGGGAACACAAACAAAGTAGTAATAATACAATACATACACATTCTAAGTGAGAGTATGGAATTTGGCCCGTTAACATCTCCAACACAGTACATCCCAGACTCCATATATCAGCAGGAAGCCCATAACCTGTGTTTTTCCCTTTTACAACCTGCATGTTAGAGCAATTCAGCTTAATAACCACTAGCTATGCCATTAAGAAATCAGAAGATTCATCCCAAAAAATGCCTTTTTTTTTGTGACTGCAAAGTTCCAGATCTTTCTATTTATTGGGTACCATAAGTACAAGGTTTCTAGTTTCAAAGGCAAAGAGATTTTTCTTTCCATTCATGAAGCAGTAATGAATTCTTGAAAATAAGCATAACTAACTACTGTTAGTTGTGTTAATTGTAATTACTTGTTATTCTTTCACATGTTTCCATAGTTTCTTTAAACAGTTTAGGCTGTCACTGATTTCAATCCCAAAACTAAAGGGATTTGATTCTGTTCTCTGTATATATTTGAACAATTTGCTCATGTAAATTACATTGATCAAGATTAATGCTGAATAAATGGGATTATGAAAAGGACGAAAGGTGTTTCAGTACCAACAATTTAGGCTGACCCAGAAGATGGCCCAACAATCAAGCCATTTAAAAAAACCCTGAAACTTGATGATTATAAATTTCTGCTTTGCTATTATGCGTAGAACATTGTATTATAATGGAAATCAAGGAACAGAATCATGTAGCTTGTATTACTGAAAATAGAGAAATAAGAGAGAATTACTATAAGACTATAACCTCCCCTCCTATGTAGTCAATAGCAGCCGCTATCACACCGGCGCAGACCCTTGCCACACTGCGGACCTCTGTTGCAGTGCTACTTCGATTGAAGTAGCAACCGTCGTGTCTGCTATTGTGCCAGAGCGTGAAGGTACTATCACGGGCTTTGTAGCAGTTTTGGGTCCACGATTTCAACATCAATGGAAATTCCAATAATGCCCTCACTATTAGTTTGGTTTTATGATTTATTTTGTTTGGATCGACCTTCTGAAATTGAAAAGTAGAGACTCGAGAGAAAGAAGTGAGAACCCTTGGAAAAGTGGAAAAAGTTGCACCTTTATGTTCCCTCTCCGGCGTGCTTTGATCTCCAACGTACATTTCTAATGCTAGTGAGAGTGAAGAAGAATTCCAAGAAGATGAGAATCTTGAAGATTCTGAATTTTTAAATTCTTATTAGTATTTAGAAACTTGCATTTGTCTACTTTATGTTTAAGTACTATGTTTGGTTTTAAGTACAATGAGTTTTCATTATTAATGATGATTAGTGCATGAATTGTGAGTTATATTTCTGTTTTTGAGTGCTTATATATATATATATATATATATATATTAGTTATTGAACATCTATAAAAAAAACATTAGAATAGCAGTCATCCCGCTATCTGCTAACCCGCTTAAGGGGTTGGCCACTCCGCTCTGCGACGACGCTATTGACTACTATGCTCCCCTCACAGACAAAATGCTGCAGAGAAGGTACTCTCTGCCCATCCTAAGCCAAAAGATAAAAACAATGAGAATGCCAAGAGGTGTACTCTTCTTCCATACCTCTTATAACTCCCACGCTTTTTGTAATAATCATGCATAAAAAAGGAAAACATAACAGAATAAGAAGTCATGTGCCCCCTTCCAGCTTAATTAACTATCATATTTCTCCTAGAGTAGACTCTCCAAACCTTAGGCCCACTTCCCAAATCCACAAGTTGGGCCTTATCATAGCCATTCCCTATAAAGGCAGCCCTGTCCTCGATGATGAAATTGCAGACATTGTAGTCAAATGTACAATTAGTCCTTGGGGAAGAAGTTGCAGACATTGGTAAATAGGAACAATAATGGAAACCATGGAACAGAAATGTTTAACTTGTATTATTGAACAAAGAGAAATAAGAGAGAATTATAGAAAGTCTATAGCCTCCCCTCACAGAGCAAGTGTTCCATAGAGAAGAAACTCTCAGCCTGAAGCCTAAGCCAAAAGAGAAAAGCAACGAGAATACCAAGAGGTCTACTCTCCTTCCACACCTCCCCTCTATAACTACCACCCTTTTCCACAATAACAAGCATCAACTACGTTAATACCCCAAGGTTTCATGAGATTGCATAAATCCCTCCTATTTTTTCTACCCCTACACTAACCTCCTTTAATTATTTGAAAAACATTACATCATGTCCCCTATAAGGGAGGTTGCTGTAAGGGTTAAAAAGCCAGAAGGAGTTTGTGCAATCTCATGAAACCTCAGGGAGCGTCATTGTAATTTACTGTAATAACAATCGTCGAGAATATAGGATCAATTTCAGATTATGCCTTTATTATCATATCAGAATTATAGGAACAATATCTCCTATAACTAATTGTATTAATTGTGATTAATCTATATAAAGAAGCATCCACTGTGTACTGTGACATGCGATTTAGTCAAAATATCCCTCTATATTTTCTCTCATTTTACATGGTATCTAGAGCCAAGTTGAGGGAATAACGAAAACCAACCCCACCAGGTCTATTTCTCTGATCTCCAGACTTTGGGTCTATTTCTCTGATCTCCAGGTTGTACCCTATCCTATTATATTACATCTTGATATCCACGTAACACTCAAAAGTTTCAATGTTTCCCGCTTTTCAAATAACCCTATTAAAAAAAATACAACATAACCCAATGTTTCATTTTGTATGGTAGGATTTCCATATGAACTAATAATAACCTTCAATTCTAGGTGGAACACCAAATAACTTCAGAAATGAGCAAGCAAACATTTTAGACCTGTCACCAGTAGGATTTTATATCCAGAATGCTTTTGATAGATGTATGACAAATTAATTTCATTTATTAGGTGTCAGCCTGTCAGGTCCATGGCTGAAGAAAAGCATAAACTCAACCTAGAACCATGGATCCAACAACAAACTTAATTATTAACTGTTAATTACAAACTATGTCTACTCAATTAATACATATGTTGGCCCATTTTTCAATAACTTTCTTTAGAGGAGGAGATTGAAGGCAAACCTCAGGGGCCATCCAAAATGCTGTTCCCTTGCAGGACTTAACATCATTGAATTTGGTTGCCTGAAAAACAATAGGAATAATAAAATATTAGAAAATGGAAAGATCAAGAATTGAAGATTGTTCAGAAATAAAAGTTTGACTAAAACAATAGAAAGACATATAAACTAAAAGAGGCTACCTTTGCCAATCCAAAATCTGCAAGCTTAACAGATCCGTTTGCATCCACCAATATATTTGCACATTTAATATCCCTATAATTGAGAGGAAATAATTAGGTAACATATACAAAGATTGTTTCATGACATTGCATAAATGAAACAAAAATACATAAAACAATATGTTACAGAAATTATGAGCTTACTGCACAACCCTAAAAAAAAACACTAGCCATTAAAATATCCAGCACTTAATCCTCATGGGACATGTATGGTTTATGCAGATCAAGTTCCAAAGACAAAAGGAATGCTCCTTATACTCTACATCTAGAACTTTTGTACTTTTTTTCTTGGGGTAATTCTTAACTTTACTTTTGGATTTAGTGAATCATTCAACCTCCCAACCTTAACCTGGTCTAAATATCAAAGAAAACTATTTTCCTTCTTGAGAAAATTTACATCCAACAATTCTGAAGTGTTAGATAAATGAAAAAACATTAAAAGCCCTCCACAATAGAAATACCACGATACACACTGGCATTAAACAGTGTTTATTAGAGCCAAGATAAGGATAGCAAGGACAATAATTGGGTGAGAAATCTGTTACTCCCTTGTATACTTTTCTTCTTTTCACTCCTATCTACTCTCTAGTCTATTCTAGTGGCCAATATATGGACCCATTCAAACTCCTCATAGGGAACGAATCATGTGAAATTTCCAAACTACCTTGTCAGGTGAAAAATTTGTTCTATCTCTTTCTCTTAATTATTTAAATATTTTGAAAAGGCTTCACCTATTTAATGTCAATCAAGTGAGACATGACAATTTCACAAAAGCAAGGTCATGAAAAAACTCCAGAGTATCCTGTCCACAAAAATACGTAAAATGCATTCCACTAAATGAAAATGAAGCAATGTATGCCCAAAACAACAGAGTCTAATAACAAGAAAAAGAAATACATACAACAAAAGTCACTTTCCAAGCATATTTAAATAGCAATTGTAAGACAGCAAATGGAAGTTTCTTGTATGCAAGGCAAACAAGAACCATAAACATCACTGTTGTGACTTGTCTGAGATTATAAAAAAAACCAGAAGTGGTCTATATCACAGACAAAAGCTAGATTAAATAAATAAATAAATTGGTCACCTGTGAACAATATTTCGGTCATGAAGATACTTTAAACCATGCAAAATCTGTCTTGTATAGGCAGATACTTGAGAATCTCGAAGATTATATCTCTGGTAGAGGTTTCGAAGGGAACCTTTGGTTACAAGCTCAATAAAGATATACAGATTTGATGCATCCTGCAATAAACAACATACAGAATGTAAATTATAAAATACAGTTTCTCACAAGGCACCAGTTATTCTATGAAATTACAAGCCTTACAAAACAAAAAGATTGATGGAAGCTAACTTTTTTATATCTGACAAAATATGAACATAGCCAGAATATTGCAGTATAACTAAAGAGAATAATTGATGGGATCCCACAGTATCCAAAGTTTTGACTTGCAACATAAAATCTAATGTTGGTTCCTAATTTTTTATAAAATAAATAATTTGAAAACCAGTTCGTACCCCAAACTCAACATAATGTTCACTTATTTGACCCTTTGTATTGCACTCAGGCCCACAACACCCAGGCAGTTGAACCAAATGCAGGAAAAGTGATCCCAGATTGAATTATATGCTCTACTCCGTTGGATGAAAAAATATAGATAACAAACCTCACTCACCCAGAAAAAAAAGTTTAGAATGATCTTCATTTTATCATTGGAAAAACCCACAATATTACAAAAATGATTTACTTCCTGACTTCCAGGTGGTCTTATTTTTTACATTCTTAGTTATTAAAGTTTTGTGCATCCTCCTTGATATAAATATCAGGCATTTCATGCCTTACGATGGCATCATTTAAATCTAAAATGTCACACAAATACTCTCATTTTTCATTCAGAGGGTATGCACTGTCAAGCATATAATTCTAATCCTGGCTCAAGCTACAACTTGTCTACTATACAGAAAGAACCCAGTAAAACATTTCAGATGTGTGAAGAATCTTAAGACCAATGACATTTAATACAAGATGTGATGGAAACTATCAGCATAGATTCAACGATTATACATGACAAGAAAATATCAAACTGAACACAAAGGGTAAAGGAGAAGACAAGAAAAGTACCATTTCGGTGCCAATGTATTGAACTATATTCTCATGTTCAAATTGACTCAAAAGTGCAATCTCCTGAGAGGGTGGAAAAAGCACAGTGAGAGAAAGAAATATAAAGGGAAAAATATTAAGGATAAAATAAATAGACTGATACAGTTAATCAACTTTCAAAAAAATTGAAAGAAACTGCAAAAGATAGCATAAGTATTTGGGTAAGAGAACCTTTTTCTTTTCATCAAAGGATTCTCATTAATGGAAAAGTTTTGGGGCTGTTTGGTTCCAGAAAATGTTTTATGTTTTCACTGTTTCCTGTTTTCAAAATGTGTACAGATAACAATAAAAGTTGTTTCCACTTTCCTATACAAACTTTTGAAAATAAGAAACAAGATGGAAACAAGGTGTTAATTTTGTAATTAAAAGTTAAAGCCGAAAATGAAAATAAGAAACATTATTCTCAAACCAAGCATCCCCTAAAGTATGAAGAAAATACAAAGCAATAAAAAGAGTAAAATTCCATCTCACCTGTTCCAGTTGATATACACTTTGCCTTCCCTGATTCCCCTGATCAAGTAGTGAAACTTCTTTTACAGCAAAAAAGAATCCATCTCTACATGGGAAATCAGAACATATAAAAAATTAACAAACGAAAAACACTAGCAGTTTAGCACTTAAGTAACTTAAATAATAAAAAAATAATAATAGGTTCCAATATCAAACCCAAACCCTATAAACTTCAATTTGTTCAGAGCTTTGCTCCAAGGGCTTTGTAGAAGATGGTATTTTGATGAAGGCATTTTGAATAAAAGATATATAGAAGACGGTAGTTTAACCAAGTAGCCAAATGAACTTAATTTCACCATTCAATAAGGGGAAACAAAAGACTACTCGTAATATACTCACATGCATTTCCATATCAGGATGAGCAACAGAACAAATATATTTTAAGCACTCAATGACTTGTAACTGTTTAAAAAAAGGCCCTATATTAGATGCAACAGCCCAGGGCGCAAAGGTATGAGCCAACACATGCAACAAAGGGATGCACGAATCACACTTTTCTACAGTAGGTTGTTGACCAAAAGTACAAAATGGTTCAAAAGCACTGTTAATAAAAGAAAGAATTGACCTTAACATTTATCAAGCACAACATTTTCCCAACAACCACAGCCATGCTTCGGTAGACAAACTGAAAGCTTCAATGTTATTAATTCAACAAACATTGGCCTACTGAATTCAACAGGATCATTTCATTTCCTACTTTCACTCGCCATAACAAGTAGCTTCTGTTTATGTTGAAAAGAACATTTCTCTACCCTCTTTCATTAGACTGATTCGCGACACTCATAAAAGTGCAGAAACTTTTCCGACATATTGTCATATCCAATCCCACCCAGCAGGATTCTTAAACTAACCTTCCCTATCTCCAAATCCCAAAACTAACAATTCCATACCATCGTATCCTACTAGGATCTCTTATTTAAGTACGTTGTTAAGAGAAAAAGAGAGAGGAATAAAATAGATTAGAATCCCTAAAATTGTTTTGGGTCCTACTAATTGTTTTCGGATCTCTCACTCTTAACACAACACTACTGTAATGTTATTGTTACCGCAGCATCCGAATCCCTATCCTAAAGCCCTTAAAAGGAAAACAATAACACCGCACAACCAATAATTCTAAAAGCCCTTAAAGGAAAACATTAAAACAACAATACCACACAACATTATATGAACAATAAAGCTCATTTATTTAAACTTTCTAGCGATAGAAAGGACCAAGGAGAAGTGAATGAAGTGAAGGGTACGAAAAAATCACTTACTCAGAAATCCCTTCATAAACAGAACCAAACGAACCTCGCCCCAAAAGCTCACCCTTCTGCCAGTTACCCGCGGTAATAACACGCTTGATTCTCCCATTGGGAGATATATTATTAGACCTTGGTCCAGTGCTAGTGCTAGAAGAATCATCTTCATTCGAAGTAGAAAACCCTGAAAAATCACCCACAATCTCCGCAATCGCCGCCGCATTTTCCTCTTCTACACTCTCCACTCTCACTCCACCAACTTCCCCTTCTTCTTCTTCTTCTTCTTCTTCTTCTTCCTTCTCTTCTCGCTCATGATCATCTTCATCATCAGAAGAATTTAATTCCACGTAACTATCCTTCCCTCCTCCTTCCCCTTTCGGCGCAAAATCCCGCATCAAATCCCACGTGGAACACGTGGCGTCGTCCACCACCGAAACCCTAACCCCCGGCGGCGGCTTCAACATCGGAGGCCGAAAACCCTTAATTCCACCACAGCAACCACTGCTCTCAGCAGGAACAACACATTCATCCAAAACCCTAGCTCGATCCTCGCTCTCTAATACTGCAATTTCCACTTCCTCTTTCTCCTTCTCCTTCGGCTCTTCGTCGAATTCCTCTTCCTCGCCGCCGTGCTTCGGGCGGCGAGGAAGTAGGTCCGAGGAGCAACGGAGCTTCATGGCCTCCCAGGCGGCGGCCGGAATGGAGAAGTCCTCGGGACCGGAGAGGCCGAGGCTGCGGCAAATCTGGTCGAACTCGCCCTCCACGCCCTCGATTCGGAAGCTCTTGCGGTCGAAGAGCTCCATCGAGCGCGTGCAGTGCAACGACGACGACGACGACGTCGAGGCGTCGTACTCATCGCGCGACGAGCACAACGATCCGGCGTCGTATTCGAAGTGCTTGGCGGCGTTGCGGCGCTCGAGCTTCGGCTGCTGATGCTTCTTACCCTTACTCTTCTTCTTCTTCTTCGTCGGGTCCATGTCGGAGGCTTGCTTCTTTCTATTGCCGAATATTCGCGGTAGGTGGTTCATCGTTGCACGCTAAATCCATCAAAAACAGCGTCGGATTTCAAATACGTGGATTTTTTTTGTTTTGGGGATGATATGGTTGTGAAGATTAGTAGTGAAGAAGAAGGAGGTTAGGGAAAGGGGAGGATGAAGAAGAAAAGGAAAAAAGTGAGCGTGAGATAAGAGCGGGTAAACGCCCATGTAAAAAGTGGACAGAAAACGCGGTGCCACGTGGACCACCAGCACATGACTTGGATTGTCCAACTCAAACTGAACTAGCTTTTCGACTCTCAAACTTTCTTTGACATTGTTTTTTCTCACTTGGTCCGGCCGCCTTAGATGCTGTCAGGACAATTGTCAGATTATTCACAGCATTTGCACTTCTGCAGTGGACGCCAGCTATACTCAAATCTCTTCGATAGGTTTTTACTAATGAGCAGATTGTTTAAATTTATCTTTTAAAATCAATATTTTTTAAAATAAAATAAAGTTACTTATAATTTTTTTAAATGTGTATGTCTAAATAATTTTTATAAATTCTAATCTTTTATGTTTTTTAAAAATTATTTTTTAAAATTTAAACAAACTCATCGAATAATTCATATTTCTTGCTTTATAATATCACCTAGAGATACCAATATTACCTTATTGGGGAAGCTTATTTGGACACTCCATAAAAAGTTATGGGTCTAGTTTTTTACAGGTAAATATTTGGATGGAGTTAAAAATGTTTTGTTGATATTCTTTTTTGTGTTGTAAGAATACAACACAATGACGTTTTATAAGGTCTCGTATCAAAATATAAAACAAAAAATGAAGTTTGACAATTAAGAATTATCTATATTTACAAACGAGTTTCACTATCCTGGTAGGGAAACTGTCAATGATAAATTCAAATTCAATTGTCTTATTGATAATATTTGGAATATTTTAAAACATATCAACAATAATGAGCAATTTGTGTGTTAAGTGAAAAGGGAGTTGTGCCTTATACAATTTTTGCATAACAGATAACCAAGGAGTCTCTCTCCTTACAAAAGCCTCCCCTGGGAAAGATTATACCTCTTTTGCTTTTGTCCTGTTAACAGAACCCCATAAAGGTGTTTATACCAACTTCAAAGACCTTTGCCTTGCAAAAGAGGATATTCAAAGCCCAATTTACAAAGATTTTATTCGAGGGAAGAAGTAGAAAAAGCCTTTGAACTAAATATCACAAACATCAATAAAATAAAAAAGGCCCACAAAACCTACAAAGACTCAGTTAGTCCAAATATTCTCAAACCAATAAATGGCTTGAACTTAGACAATTTCAAGAAAATATAGAATCGTTTAAGGTTCACAATAACCAAACCCAAATTTCGGGTCTCTACATAAGTGTGCATGCTTATTTCAACCAAAAATTTGTATGCACTAATAAAACCTCATTTTGCGAATACAAAAACAATTGTCCTTGCAAAATAAAATTCATTTTCAGAAAAGTCAGACTAGACCTAGACCAGTTGGAGCCCTTTGGATATGAGGACTTAGCAATCTCCACAAAGAGTCTACTGGATTATGGATGTTTGGAATTAGTCCTGATTCCTCCATCGGATAGGTTTGAAGGATTTAACCCCTCAATTAATGAGACTATAAACCTAATAATGATGGATTATATTGCCATCAAAATAACAACCTGCCCGAGCAATTTTTCGGCTCAAAATTACCCTTGCCATGTCATGAAACTCCTGTCGGAGGATCATAGAAACTTTCCCTGTTTGTACAATGACGAATATGAAAGTTCGGATGTACAAGGCAACACATAGTACCAATACAGCCTCATAAGGGCACAAATACAAGGGTACCAATGGTTCTTCTCAGCATCAGATAAATGAGAGTTTGATTTAATAAGAGAAACTCATGACACAAAGCTTTTGTAGCCATCATACAATGGGAAGTTCTTCATTCCTTTCCCGGTTGACCACAACAACAAATTGGTCCAATTCTTCCAAGAAGAAAAGAAAGATAAAGATATTTACGAAGCCAGTGGATATTTTCTGTTATGGAAATATCTAAGACGAAGAAGATATTATTGTTACAAAATCAACAAAGAACTAAAGGCAGAAGTATCCTATCAAAATACAGCTGTAAAGTTAAGACGAGAATCTTTATTGTTGCAAAGACTTTCACATTGAGTCTATCTACAAAATTTATTTGTAAAAATGGTTTTGCAACAAAGTAAATGAACAGTAACTTTACTGCTCTTGACTGAAGGGACCTTTGTCTTTTCCTTTCCATTTTTTTATATAAAGGGTCTTTGGGCTCAGTTGTGCACAAAGCGGAGAACACTAGAAAGATAAGTGAGAGAATCAGAGAGGAAAAAGTTTGTAATAATGTTTTGTGTAATAATAGTAAGTTTCGTTTCGGATCTTCCCCCTCTTCCCCTTTTGATTTTTCTATCAATCTGAAGTATAACATCTACCATGTCTAGTTAATTTCTCCGAAGGCACCCTTAAGGAGCCTTAGTTATCTTCATTTAGAAAATGTGAATATGACTTAGAACCCAAATGTTTATTTTACTGTTGATTTTTTTTTTTTGAAAACTTGGGATTTGTGAGCCTGCAAAGGTGTGCCTTTGATATCTATTTTTGAAAAGCAATGAAAATCCTTTCTGGTTAGGCTAGTGCTTAGAGGAAAATAAGATCATTGTAAGACCCAAAGAGTGAGGGTTGGTAAGGATTTCCAGTACTCGCTTAATACCAAAAAACCGATAAGGATCTTGGATATAAAAAAAAAAAAAGTCTGAGATCATTATATTCTATATTTTTCTTAAATAAGATAACTTATAATGTCAACTTAAGGAGTATCATTTATCTATTTAATTTGATCTTTTCTTGTGTTTACCGTTTACTCTTAACTATGCATTTTAATTATGTTTGCGGATCTATATTATATTATTATATTACCTTACATACTATTGATAAAATACAAGCAACTCGACTCGTTTCGTTTCTTGCTTTATAATATCACCTAGAGATACCAACATTACCTTATTGGGGAATCTTATTTATTTGGACACTCCAGAAAAAGTTATGGGTCCAGTTTTTTACTGGTAAATATTTGGATACGCATCCATAGTTTATAGTTATTTCTTATTTGAAAGATGGTTTTATTATTTGGGTTGGAGCTGGCAGTTTCTCTTTGGTTCGATAAATGGCTAGAGGACAGTTGTTCAGGGGAGTTGGTAGATTATATTCGGTTTTTTTTACATAAATGGGTAAAAATTTAAAAATAAATATAAAAACAGGTAGATTTTAAAAATATTATTGTTTTAAAATATAACTTCAAGTATTATTTTAAACGTTTAGTTATTCTTTAATTTTTATAATTTCTAAACTTAATTATTTTAGTCTCTATAGTTAATAAGTAAATTTTTTTAATTTATAAAGATTATATTTTAATTCCCAAAAGATTTTTGTTGTCAAAATTCTTTATCGAACGGAGTTAAAAAATTTAATAACAGGAAACATTTTAGAAATTAAAATATAAATTTCCAAAACTAAAAAATTCACTTATTTAAGAACTAAAAAATTTACTTATTATCTATAAGAACTAAAAAGAACAAATTTAAAAAATATAAGAAATAAATAAATAATTAAACCTATTTTTAAAAAATTAAGAAGTCATAACAATTATACTTTAGTCAATTTTTCAAGAAAAATATTGAAATCTTTTAAAATATTTTTTAAAAAAGAAAAGAAAAGAAAAACTAAAATTGTAATTATAATTATGACTTCATAATTTAAAAAATAATAATAATTGAAATAATAACATTTTCATCAGACTTTTTAAAGTTTTATTTTGAAATAGATTTTTTTAAATAAAATCATATTTTAAAATAGGACTTATATATACCTATAATATTTTAAAAATTTACCCTTATAAAAAATTTACCCATTTGTGTAAAAAAAAAGCCATTATATTCACATCCAGAGATACACAAATGATACTGAAGGATATTTATTTTGATAGTGCATGGCATTGGAATATCCTAGCTATGCAAGTTCCTTTGGAAACTTGTTTTTCTTAAGGAGATGGAAGATGAGATTATTTGGATTAATGAGGCAATTTATTTGTTAAAATAAGTATTTAGTTTTGTAAATTAAAATAATTTTGTTTATTTTAAAAAGTAAATCTTATTTATTTATTAAAAAACATATTTTTTTAAAAAGAACGCTTATTTTAAAATTGTTTTTTATGTTTAAGCAAATATGAAACTATTTCCCTAACTCATCGTAATAGTGGCTTACTTCTGAGTCATCCTCCCTAATACCCACAGTGGATCTGGTTCCTAAAAATTCCAAAAAATATAAAGTTTTCCCTATGGCTCACTAGCCATGGGAAGCTACCAACTAATGCTTTTAGAGTTTGGCGTTACCTTTCTGTTGATGTTTTTGTTTAACAGGTGTGTACTTCATCCATAAACAGACCTTCACATGCTGAGAGATTGCTTCAAAGCTGGAAGGACTTGGACGTTGCCAACTATGGATCACATTTGCCATCATACGTACTAATGACCGTAACATCTTGTTTTTTTTAAATAAAAAATATTTAAAAATATAGAATTTTTAAAAATTAAATAAATGAGAGAAAAGAGTTTATGTTAATTAAAACAAGGATTTTATAGTATTAAAAAATTAATAGAGTAAAATAATGTTTTAGAAAATAAATGAATATTTTAATTGATTATTTATTTAATGAAAGAGTAAAATAGAGTGTATTTTTATAAAATAATAAAATAAAGAAAAATAGAGTAAATCATAGACAGAAAACTGTGAAATCGGAGTTAATTTGATAGTCAATTTTGGCTAATAATGATTATAATTTCTTTATTTTACTATTTTTTTTAATGAAATAACGAAAAAATTAACATTTCTGTAATTTTTTATTAGCAGAAATTAAAAGAAGAAGAATTCAAGTGCTTTAAAGGAAAAATGATGCAAAAACTGAAGAAAAAGTCTCGAGGAAGAGTTGGAAGAATTGGACACCTCGCTCAACGTGTAATTCAGGCTTAATGCGTACTCTCGCTTAGCAGATAAGTTCAAGCTTAGCGCGCAGCGCGAAAACTCGCCCTAAGTGCATAATCCGCATGAAAAGTAAGTTGTCTTAGGCTTATAAAAGGAGTAGAAAGCAGAAGGAAATGACACATCGAGTCTCAGAGTTCTCTAGTGAAGAAATTCAAAGTCTAAGCCTTTCTCTTAGGGGAAACCCTCTTTCTTTAGTCATTTCTCCCTTTCTTGCTTTTAGTCATCCAGTCCCTTCTTCCATCCATATTAGCCCTGAAGTGTAAAGTCTCACATAGCTATGAGAGGCTAAACCCCTTTTATTGGGAGTCTGGATGCCAAACTCTTGTAATGTAATTCTTTTCTATTATCTATTTAATGCAATTTTGTTTCTATTATTCTTCTCTATGTTTTTCTGTTATTATGGCATGATCATCCATATTAGAGGGCAATGCATTGAAAAATGGTTATTTTCTAAAGAATTGGGGAAGGGTATCTAAATAAATTCATTGTTAGAAATAGATGGATATTTGTTTTGCCAATAATTTTTGCATCTCTTATCTTAATATGGTTTGTTATTTTTATCTCTACAAAGAAATTTGGGGGAAAAGGATAAATAAACTACGCTCTTCATGTGGGAAACCAAAGATAGAGTACCTTAGTAGATGTGTGTGGAAAAATTGATTTCATTGGATAGAGAAAATCTTTTACATTGCATTATAAATAGTTTTGGCATGCTATGCCCCAACATTATCACATTTTGACTTTATCTTTTTGCATTTATATTATTTTTTATTTTTCTTGTTATCTTTTTCTTTACCTTACTCTAAATTTCACACTTCTAATTCCTTGTCTTTTCTTCCTCTACTTCTTCTCATTGCTTAATAATTGGGTTTGCATCACTTAAGTACAACCAATGTTCTTATGGATTCGACACTTGGACTTTCATTTTAATCTTTACTACTTGTGATAAAATTGGTACACTTGCTAACGAGTTAACAAGTTTTTGGCGCCATTGCCGGAGACTTTGGTTTTTGTACTTGGTTGTTACAAATCCCAATTTGCAGACAATCTTTCTTTATTTTGTTATTCTTTATTTAATTTTTGTTTTATTTCTTTTACCTTGATAATCTGCACAGTAGTGTTTCTTTTTCTTGTATGTGAGGTACATCTGCAAGGGAAAATCTTATTCCCTTGAACCTAGAGATCGAAGCGACTTGCAGAAGGAACAATGCTACAGGAATAATAAGAGAACAAAAAGAGGTGCAGAGTAATCAAGAAGAGAGATGACCCTCATTTGAATCATCCTATCCCTCTCCTGTGACCCGTCCATATCCTTTCTCTAAAGATCGCATCATGGCAGGAGACCGTCCAAGAGGATGACGCTAGAGAACTACTCTAGCTCTGCTACACCTCAATATTTCACCAACATAGCCAGACCGGATGTTTAGGTGGCCAACATCATGTACCCATATTCCTTTATGCAGCTGATCCAAGGGAATTTATTCCATGGCTTGCTGAGTGAAGATTTGTACACACACCTTGCCACATACATTGAGATATGCAACACGGTGAAAGATAGTAGGAGTGCCAAAAGACGCCACCCGCCTCAACCTATTTTCTTTCTCGTTGGCCGCTGAAGCAAAAAGATGGTTTCACTCGTTCAATGGGAATAACCTGCGGACATGGGAAGAGGTGGTGGAGAAGTTACTGAAGAAGTATTTCCTGGAGTCTAAGACTGTTGAAGGGAAGGTGGAAATCTCATCCTTCCACCAACACCCTGACGAATCATTGAGTGAAGCACTAGATCGCTTCCATGGGTTACTCCGAAAGACTCCTACAGATAGATTCAACAAGCCAATCCAACTCAACATCTTCATTGATGGCTTGCGACCCCATTCCAAGCAGCTCCTCGATGCCTCCGCCAGTGAGAAGATCAAGCTGAAGACTCCAGAAGAAGCCATGGAGCTGATAGAGAATATGGCAGCCAGTGATCACGCCATCCTCCGTCATTGAGCCTACACACCTATAAAGAAAAGCCTTCTTGAGCTCACTTCTCAAGCTGCTATGTTGTTCAAAACAAGCTCCTAGTCAAGACCTTAGAGACCCTCACAGCAACTCTGAGTAATCTCCCTCAACAGCTGCGTGCAGTGCAACCTCATCCTTCTTCAACCATGCATAATGGGGGATTCAACATCTATGGTGGTGCTCACAAGTCAGGTTCAAGCATGGTCTAAGACGATGTGGCCAACGAGGTCAACTACATAGGAAGTCAAAATCATCAAGGATTCCATCAAGGAGGACCATCAGGATTCTATTAGAGAAGTAATTTTTCTCAAGGCCAAGGTTGGAGATCCCATACAGGGAATAACTTCAACCAAGGAGGTTCATCTCATCAGCATCCTAGCCAAGAGCCCAATCTATATGAGAAAACCACCAAGCTGGAAGAAATGTTGGGGCAGTTTATGCAAACTACCTTGTCACACCAAAAGAGTACTGATTCAACGATCAGGAATCTGGAGGTACAGATGGGCCAATTAGCTAAGCAAATGGTTGAAAGGCCCACTAGAACTTTTAGGGCCAACACTGAGAAAAAACCCAAGGAAGAATGCACGGAAGTCCTCATCCAAAGCCAGAAGAAGGAGGACGTTGAAGCTGACAGGATATAGTAGGATGTGAGCAAAGAGGAAGAATATGATACAAAGAGGGAATAAGATGATGAGGGGAAAGAGAAGAATGATGAGGTCTTGATCCCTAAGACCAAGATTCAATTAGCTCAGGAGGCTAGAAGAGAGACACCACCAGTCTCACCAAAGGAAGCATTGTACCCTTTGGTGCCATCAAAGAAGGACAAGGAGCACTACTTCAAGTGATTCCTTGATATATTCCAGAAGTTGGAGATTACTATCCCTTTTGGGGAGGCCCTACAACAAATATCGTTGTACACAAAGTTTCTATCAAAGTGGTTGAAGACGTCCTGGTCAAAGTCTGCCACTTCACTTTTCTGGTGACTTTGTAATCATGGACATTGAAGAAGATGAAGAGATTCCCTTGATCCTGGGGTGGCCATTCATGCTCAGAAACTTAGAGTTGAGCGTGGATGATCAGAAGGTAACCTTCAACCTATTTGAAGAAATTAAGCATCCCAACAATAACAAGCCATGCTTTAGGTTGGAGGTAATAAAGCAAGAGGCAGACCACGCTATGCAACATCTGGCTACTCACTCACCATTGGAAAAGGCTTTGATAAATGCAGTTGATTGCCTGAACAATGAGGAGGAGAAAGATCTGGAAGCCTATCTAGAGGACTTGGAGCAATTAAAGGAGATTCATGCATCTGAAGAAAGACAATCCTCCAGAAAAGCCAAAGGTGGAGTTGAAGAACCTACCTATGCACCTGAAATATGTCTTTCTAGAGGAGAATGAAGTCAAGCCGGTTGTGATCAGTAGTGACCTATCATTAGAAGAGGAAGCACGGTTAATGGAAGTTCTCAAAAAGAACAAGGAGGATATTGGGTGGCACATCTCAGAGCTCAAGGGAATCAGCCCTGCATACTGCATGCACATGATCATGATGGAGGAGGAGTACAAACCAATGAGACAACTGCAGAGAAGACTCAATCCATCCATGAAGGAAGAAGTAAGAAAGCAAGTCCTCAAGTTACTTAAGGCTGGACTGGACTCATCTACCCTATTCCTACTCGAACTGTCACAAGATGGAGGATGTGCATTGATTATCAGAAGCTCAATGAGGCTATAAGGAAAGATCATTTTCCTTTGTTGTTCATCGATCAAATGTTGGAGCGGCTAGCAGGACAGTCCTTCTATTATTTCTTGGACAGATACTCAGGGTATAATCAGATCGCAGTGGATCCCAAGGACCAGGAGAAGATGACTTTTACATGTCCTTTTGGTGTCTTTTCCTACAGAAGGATGCCATTTGGGTTATGAAATGCACTTGCCACTTTCCAAAGGTACACGCTAGCCATCTTTGCTGACATGGTAGAGAAGTGCATAGAGGTCTTCATGGACGATTTCTCAGTCTTGAGACCTTCTTTTGATTGTTGCTTGATGAATCTAAAGCTTGTGCTACTGTCGCAACCTACCCTACGACGGGACTGCATGTGAAAAGCCAAAGGAGCGTCTTCCAAAAAGGAAAATGCGTGGGAGTCGTCACCAACGTTTATTCGAGGAAAACGCTAGAAAAAACGAAAAAGAGAGGTCTGGGAATTTTGAAAAGAAGGGTTCAGAAGTTGATTACGCATAGGGAAGGTATTAGCACCCCACGCGCTTGTCACAAGGGACGAAAGCCTTTAATCGAGTGTGCAAAAACGTGAGTTCAATCTTATTTATTTTCACTTTATATATTTTTTATTTTCTTGGGGTCGACAAGGCTGTTGCTCTTGCTCCTACGTATCCTCAGGTGCGATGAGGAATTCAAACCTATGTAGTTCTTTAAGTCTGAAATTTTGTGTGTTAAATTGATTTTATGTTTTTGAAAGATTGATTTTAATTGCGAACAAAAAGTTGTTTAAGGCGTTGAACCTTGAAATGCTGTTTTAAATTTTGAAAAGCAGAAAGAATCGTTACGGCATTGGACCTTGAAACGATCTCAAGTGATATTTGATAAAAAGAAGAAGTTTAGTTATGAGTCGATTTTATC
The DNA here is from genome assembly GCF_000004515.6 of Glycine max. Lineage (NCBI taxonomy): Eukaryota > Viridiplantae > Streptophyta > Magnoliopsida > Fabales > Fabaceae > Glycine > Glycine max. The sequence goes on from NC_038250.2 coordinate 41,850,210, forward strand.
TTGGTTTTGTTTATTAACTTTCAATCTCTTTAAAGACAACTTTACAACACCAGTGATCGGTTAAGATTGAGCTTTACAAAAAAAATGAGATTACCGATGATAGAAGGAGATGATGAATGTGCACATAATAACAACGGGGACCCCTAAAGGTACATAGATCACATTCAAATCTTAAAAACAAAACTAACCGACGATTGCACGAAGAACACCGAACAAAGAATAATGTAGGGATTGATAACAGTCGTGATTTAGCAGTGCCTCGACTTCGTTTCCTCTTTTTTCTTCTTATTCTCTCTTATTTCTCTCAATTTCCTTCACTCCTCAATGCTGGAACCCCTTCTCAGCCTCCCCTTCACGCCTATTCATAGAAAAAAAAGGCACATGGGACCATGGCAGCTCGCCCAGGCGACCTAAGACTTACTCCTGAAGTAATTGGCTCACCCAGGTGAGTTGGTTCCTTCAGCCTGAAGTCATTTGAGGGCCCAGGCGAGCCAGAGGCTAGCCTGGGCGAGCTAGGGTCCAGGAAACTCAATAAAAGACCCTTTTGCCCTTCTTTTTGGCATATTTTGTATTCTTGATCAAAACAATGAATGATCATCTGTTTTGCACTGTAACTGGCGTTTGAACATCGTAAGTCGACTAGCAAGGATCAAAAGATCAACAAACGATAGTCCCCGGACGAAATTAGGGTATGACAGCTGCAAAGATGTGTTGAAGCGAATCTGGTGCTGAATTGGGAGAAGTGTCACTTCATGATTCAAGAAGGGATAATGTTGGGCCACAAAATTTCAGCCCAAGGCATTGAGGTGGACAAAGCAAAAATCGATGTCATAGAGAAGTTACCACCACCAGTAAATGCTAAGGGTATCAGGAGTTTTGTTGGACATGCAGGTTTTTATCGGAGGTTCATCAAGGATTTCTCCAAAATTACCAAACCATTGAGCAACCTATTGAACAAGGATGCAGTGTTCAAGCTTGATGAGGAATGCCTAGAAGTCTTCAGACTTTGAAGGAGAAGCGTTTATCATCCCCAATAATGGTTGCACCTGACTAGAGCAAGGAGTTTGAGTTGATGTGTGATGCCAGTGATTATGTTGTGGGTGCAGTTCTAGGACAGCGGCAAGACAAGATATTCCATGCCATATACTATGCCAACAAGGTCTTGAATGATGCACAGTTGAATTATCAACTACTGAAAAGGAAATGTTGGCCATCGTCTATGCCTTAGAGAAGTTTCGGTCCTATTTGGTGGGGTCTAAGGTCGTCATCTTCACAGATGATGCAGCAATTAAATATCTTCTCACCAAGGAAGATTCAAAGCCAAGGTTAATAAGATGGGTCCCGTTGATTCAAGAGTTTGATATCGTCATCAAGGACAAGAAGGGGTCTGAGAATGTAGTATTTGATCATCTCTCCATGTTAATGAAAGAAGAAGTGGCGCATAAAGAGAAAAAAGTGAGGGGTGAATTTCCAGATGAATTCCTCTTATTTGCAGCTGAAAGACCCTGGTTCACAGACATCACCAACTACAAAGTTACTGGGGTCATTCCACATGATCTTAATTAGAATCAACGGAAGAAATTTCTTCATGATATTCACTTCTATGTCTGGGATGATCCACATCTATTCAAGATTGCAGCAGATAACTTGTTGAGAAGGTGTGTAACCAGGGAAGAAGCCCAGAGCATCCTATGGCACTGTCAAAGCTCACCTTATGGAGGTCATTACTGTGGAGATAGGGAAGCTGCTAGAATACTTCAGGCTGGATTTTTCTGGCCCTTCCTTTTCAAGGATGCCCATGACCACACACTTCATTATGACCAATGCTAGAGAACAGGGGGAATTTCAAGGAGGAATGAGATGTCATTGTAGAATATCATTGAGGTAGAGGTTTTTGATTGTTGGGGGATTGATTTTGTAGGCCCTCTACCATCCTCATACGGGAATACATACATCATGTTAGTTGTAGATTATGTGTCTAAGTGGGTGGAAGCCATAGCCACCCCAAAGAATTATGTTGAGATTGTGATTAAATTTTTGAAGAAGAATATCTTCTTCCATTTTGGAGTTCCCAGAGTATTGATCAGTGATGGAGGGGCGCACCTCTACAATGCACAACTGCAGAAGGTTTTGGAGCATTATAATATCAGACATAAGGTGGCTTCATCTTATCATCCCCAAACTAATGGCCATGCATAGGTGTCAAATAGAGAATTCAAGAGAATCCTGGAGAAAGCCGTTACATCTTCAAGGAAAGACTGGGTAGCAAAGCTGGATGACACTTTATGGGCCTACAAGACAACATTCAAGACTTTCACAGGCCTTTCACCATTCCAGATGGTCTATGGGAAGGGGTTTCACTTGCCAGTGGAGCTGGAGCACGACCTTACTGGGCACTCAAATTCTTAAATTTTGAAGACTCATAATCTAGAGAAAAGCATAGAGTGCAGCTACTGGAGCTAGAGGAAATGAGGCTCAATGCCTATGAATCCTCCAGGTTCTATAAGCAGAAGATGAAGATGTATCATGACCGAAAGTTGCTAAAGAATACCTTTTAGCTGGGACAACAAGTGCTATTGTATAATACAAGGCTGAGGCTCTTTCCTGTGAAGCTCAAGTCCAAGTGGTCAGGGTCATTCATGGTCAAAGAAGTGAAGTCATTCGGAGTAGTGGAGCTGATAAATCCTGCCACATCTGATCCTAAGAATACGTGGATCGTCAATGGTAAGAGGTTGAAGACCTATAATGGTGATGATATCGAGAGGCTAACCACCGCCATCCATCTCCAAGACCCTTGAAGGGGGTCTCACGTCAAGCTAGTAACATTAAAGAAGCATTTACTGGGAGACAACCTAACATATTTTTAGGATAAATAGTTGAGAATTTGCCACAGTCCAAGGGGTGGAGGACATCTACGAATAATTGAAAATATGAACAATGATGTCACTCAGGCACTAAGCATGCACCTACACGCTAAGTGCGCTCACTGTGGGACTCGCGCTCAACGGGCATTCTCCTGCTAAGCACGATAGAAATTTCAAATTTGGGAGGGAAAACCAAAGGACGCCGTCCTAGGTGCGCTAAGTGGGCCTGGCTCGCTAAGCACGTGAATCATTAATGCACAGTAAGTGTTAGGCTACACGCTAAGCGAGCCAAGCTCACTAAGCACGAAAACCATAACTGCAGGCAGTTCGAGAACTGCACAAAAACCTTTTCCCCTTCCCTCATTTTTTTATGCAAACCTTTGCACTTCTCTCCCTCAAGTTTTCTTTCTTCCTCACCCAAAGCAACCTTCCAGTGCATTCGTTCATTGATATATAGTTAGAAACACATCTCTACAACATCCTCTATCCCTCTCACCATACACAGACCTCAATTCCCTTATAAAGCTCACATTTTTGCTTGCACACAAAGCATACATTAGGTATTTGAATTTGTCTTGGTTTTCTTTGTCATACTCATGCATTGTTTTGTTTTCTGTTGGTTTAATCTCGCTAAGCCTGTGCCTATGGCTTAGTGAGAAGTTACATTCTGGGAGAAGAAAAGATTTTGGAAGGATTTGGTATGAACTCGCTAACCCGCCACTACGCCCTTAGCAAGTTCATGATTTCTAGGCTATAGGCTGAAGAACGCGCTAAGCCGGCATGCCACGCTTAGCACATTCAACAATTGAGAGGAAGGAATTTGGGCTTAGCACACCACTTTGTGCTAAGCCCCAGCACCTCCTGAGGTGTTGGTGGACAGGCTTAGTGCCATCTCGCGCTAAGCCTCCACTCCAGTGCACCTAGGCTTAGCGAGACCCTCACGCTAAGCCCACAGACTCCATGCCCTGACGCTAAGCGCCCACTGGTGGCTTAGCGCCCATGTTACTTTGTGTCCTTTACTTTTTGTAGCCTCATTTTTACTAAGCTCTATCTTTGTTTCTGTTATTTTGCAGATGGCTTCACAGAAACGACGTGTTGTGCCCACTCAGCTTCAGGAGAGGGAGCCTACATGGGACTCCTCCTGATTCACATTAGAGATCATATGGCACAGATATCAAGACAACATTCACCTTCGGATCATCCTTCCAGAGAGGAACGTGGAGCTCGCCCCTGCCATGTATGACGAGTTTTACATGAAGCTCCAAAGGAGATAATGGCACCGCCAGCTCACACGCCTTCCAAAGAAAAGGATTGATGTTGCTCTGGTGCGCAAATTCTATGCAAATGCCTATGACCCAGAGGACAGCTCACTAAAGTATTGTCGAGTCTGGGGGAAAGTCATTCGATTTGATGTAGAGACATTGAATGACTTTTTGGAGACCCTCGTCATCATCACAGAAGGGGAGGAGTACCCCATATATTTCCAGTACCTGTACACTTATCCAGACCATGAGGCCATCATGGCCAAGCTATGCACATCGGGTGATCAGTTTATTCTGAACACCGGCGGGGCCCCGTGGAAGCAACTCCGGAAGGACCTCACCACATTGGCTCAAACATGGAGCGTCCTGAGCTACTTCAACCTCGTTCCCACCTCTCACACCTTTTATCTGAACATGGACCTAGCTCGCCTCATCTATGGGCTGGTGTCGCAAATGGATATGGACTTGGGCAACATGATTTTAGGACAGATTAGGCAGATTGCCCAATCCAGCACCTTCCAACTCGGATTTGCTACCTTGATCACAACATTATGTGATGTTCAGGGGTTTACTTCAAACACCTTGACCTTTGAGTCACTAAGTCCCATGATTAACTTAACATACATAAGTGTCCAATGAGATGTGTGGACTTGTAACTATGAGAGAACGATTGTTCTTAATTTCTTGATTTTGCATGATTATGAGACTGTGAGTACATACATAAGGTGGAAATGATCAAGGTCTTGTTGATTTTCTTAGCCACTTAGCCAAATAGCCAACCTGTTACTAAAATGAATCCCTTGCACCCTGTTGAGCCTAACATAATTGGTTTTTGAAACCTGAGTCGAATGAAATTAATGACCACCTTATCTTAGGTTGTAGGATAGCACGGGCCAAGACAAATTTGGCCTTAATTTGGGGGAGTTGGATTTTTGGTTTTGGGTGAAAAATTGTGTTTCAAAAACATCATTAACAGCACACACTCAAATGTAAAGTATGATAAGTTGCTACAACACCAATCTTGTTTCTAAAAAAATAAACTTGTGTTCAAATAAAGAGCTGATAGCAACTAAGTGTTAAATAAATTTTGTGTGATGTTAGGTAGGAAAAGTTGGGGGCTGTGAAAGTATGGGTTATTAGAAACATGAGGTACATGCTCTCGTAGAACTTAATTTTGTTTCCCAAAGAAAAACCATGAGTTCTTTGTTAGCCCAGACACATTACAAGCTTAAAAAGCCCTTAGTCATTCACAATATGTGTGTATGATTGCTTTAACTGAGAAGAAGTATAAAGTTGGGAACATTAGTTTAGTTGTTAAACTTAGAAACAATTTTAGCCAAGACACTTGTGCGCTGAGGGAAACACTAGCCTTGTGAGGAATGAAGTGTTGTATTCTTCCTTGATGAAGTTTTATTTGCTAACCTTTTTCATCTCCATGTGTATTCCTTCATGCTTCCATGACAAGATCAAAACAAATGCAAGCTCAGGATCAGTCATTGAAAGGTTTGAAAGGATTTGCAGTTATCTCATGTATTGGTACACTTAGAACTTGTATTTTGCTTGAGGACAAGCAAATATTTTAATTTGGTGGAGTTGATAACTACGGAGTTAATTTCATAGTCAATTTTGGCCAATAATAATTGTAATTTCTTCATTTTATTATTGTTTTTAATGAAATAGCGAAAAAATTAACATATTTGCAATTTTTTATTAGCAAAAGTCAAAAAAAGAAGAATTCAAGTGCTTTAAAGGAAAAATGATGCAAAAATTGAAGAAAAAGCCTTGAAGAAGAGTTGGAAGAATTGGACACCTCGCTCAGTGTGCAATCCAGGCTTAGCGCGCACTCTCGCTTAGTGGTCAAGTTCAGGCTTAGCGTGCAGTCTCATTCATCGTGTAACCCAGGCTTAGCGCGAAGAATGTAACGCCATGAAATATTACTAGTTATAAATCAATGTTTAATTGTATTTATCATGTTATTTGACTTGAATGAGTTGAGGTATGGCTTGAATTAGTCATATGTGAATTTCTTGATGTGGATGTTGAGTAATGTGGAGTTTTGTTGAGTTAAGTTGAAATTATGAGATTTCAAATTTTACCCAAACCTATTTCAGTGAAATCGCGATCCCGGTTTCGTTAACCATTGGATTATCTTTAAATTGTGTCTGCAGCTTCCTAAGACATTTTTCCACAGTCTGACCATTGGGATTTTTAGAGCAATAACTTTTGATGTCTCGCTAAGTGCGAAGGACGCGCTAAGCGCAATTCCAACCTTAGAGGGAATTGCGTTGAGTGAGACTTAGTGCAGAAGGAGTTGCACTAAGCGTGAAAAGTGGACTTCCGCTTAGCGAGATGAGCTCACTTAGCTAGTAGATGAGCTTGCTAAGCGAGATCTGCAGATTATAAATACGTTCTTCAGCATAAAAAACACGATTTTCACTCTCTCCTCCTCTCCAAATGCCACCCAAACCCTAACACCTCCTTCTCCACCACCCATGACCACTGGTGGCCGCCACGAGCTGCCATTGCTTGCTGTCGAACCCCCACACCAAGAGGAACATTTTAATTGGAGCGAAATCCTCAGAATCCTCCTCAAGGATTCGGTGGAGAAAATTCCCCAATCCTCTATTTCAAAGCTTCTCTGAGGTAATCTTGACTTCTAAGTCTTTCTCTTAGTTAGTTTGAGTTTCTCTTAGCGTCTCTTGTGTTTTGGGTACTGTAATAGGGTTTTTTACACTTCCTTTGAAAAATCCTTGAGAATGAGACATTGTAAAAGTTATCTTTTTATAACATTGATGTTATTTTCGTGAGCTTCACTGAGCCCCGGTCACATTGGCGTGATTGGAATTTTAAAATGATGTCTCTTTTTAGTAGAATCCGAAACACCCATCAACCCTCTATGTTTTGACAAGGGTATTTGACTACGAATGTTGTCATTAACTTTATTTCTGAAATCTATACTAAATTTCCTTCAATTTGGTATATAGAACCTTGCTTTTGGGCTGACGAACATGAACGAGAGAGGTCTCTGAGCGACGCAAAGAGAAATTGACGTAAAGCTCACAATAGGTGATGGGAGTTTATTATTGTTTAGAGTTTTTAATACCACAGTTGGGGTCAGAGAACCTAACTATGAGGATGTATAATTGTCCCTATTGCATGCTGGTTTTCAAGAAAATGATGTTTTTGACTAATGGGATATAATATGTCTATTATTGATGAATAACATTATTGTATCTATTATACTTGTGTTGTCTGAAGACCTGGGGAGTGTGAATCTCAGGCATGAATTGTATATGTATATGCGAAGTGTGACTTATTGATGATATTTCTATTGATGACATTAATTGATACGAGGTGATGTTGATGTTTATGATGATATTGATATGAGATGATGTTGTTATTGATGATTATGTCAATATGTGTTGATGTTGTTATTGATGATTATGTTAATATGAGATGATGTTGTCGTTGTCGATAATGTCATTGAGATGAGATGATGTTGTTGTTGAGAGTGATATTGAGATGAAATGTTGATGATGTTGAAAATGCACGGTGATGATGTTATGTTGTGTATGTACATAGGGGCTACAATGATTTTGTTGGATATCCCTAGCGGGGGAAATAAAGTGGTTAAAGAGTTTTAAGCATCTCTGGAGGGGGATGGCATAGAATATTTAATTATCCACGGTCAGTGCATTGATGGTGCCGATGTTTCATACTTCATATGACATGGAAATAGTATAAACTTTGTTAGTAAGTACTTGAAGTTTCTCATGAGGAGGAATACTTGTAGTTGGGGGCATGTCACTCGGTTTGGAACTCCCTTGAGACTCAGGCTGATCACGGTGGGGGAGGGGGTTGCTTGTGTACGACAGGGTGACCTCGACACTTACTGCCTAGTTTTCCTAAGTGAGAGTGTCGTGTGGACACGCTTAGGCTATTTACTTGGGGATGGTACCACATTGCATTTGAGAGTTGAGGTCAGGTGCATGCATCATACTGAGCATGATTGATTGGAACTATGGACTGATGATGACTATTTGTTGAGTGTGTGTTGGACTAGTGAATATTTGTGTAAGCTTATGATATTTGTTAATGTTTTCTTAATAATTGTGGTTATTTGATCTTTGTATTAATTTCTTTTATAATAAACCCACCCCTCTCAATTTTTGTACTGTGTGGTTGGTACCTGTGATGATCGTGAACCTTTGTTCGTGGGAGCAGAATGACAGCAGTAGAGTATGAGAAGTGAGACTCTTTTGTGGAGCCACCAATCCGACGTGATGACGTTGGGATTATTTTGGGAGAGAGTTGTATTTAGTTAATCAGCTCCTCCATAGTTGGTTCCATAATTCTTTTTATTGAATTGAGGATGTAAATCACAAATTTAATTATATGTATGAACAAATTTATTTTCCATTATGTGAATGATGTGTACTAAGTTACTATACCTATATATATTCATTTACTTAAGTAGTCGTGCGTTGTTTGGTGAATGTATATCAAGAAAAAAATTACTTTCATTTTTCATAAGCAAATTAACAGAGTTTTCATTTAAAAATTGAAATTCTCGCGGTTTAGAGTGATGATATCGTAGCGACGAGGCGGTTCGTTACAAAGAAGGCCCACGAGGAAGCCCAAAGGCGCGCTTAGTGTGAAAACTCGTGCTAAGCGCGAAGTTAGCATGAAAAGTAAGCTACCTTAGGCCTATAAAAGGAGCAGGAAGCAGAAGGAAAAGACACACCGAGTCTTAGAGCTCTCTAGTGAAGAAATTCAAAGCATGAGCCTTTCCCTTAGGGAAAACCCTCTTTCTTTAGCCATTCATCCCTTTCTTAATTTTAGTCATCCAACCCCTTCTTTCATCCATATTAGCCCCTGAAGTGTAAAGTCTTGCATGGCTATCAGTGGCAAAACCCTTTTGTTGAAAGCCTGGAGGCCAAACTCTTGTAATGTAATTCTTTTCTATTATCAATTTAATGTAATTCTATTTCTATTATTCTTCTATGTGCTTTTATGTTATGATGGCATGATCATCCATATAATGTTTAGAGTGTAATGCATTAAAAAATGGTTATTTTCTAAAGAACTGGGGAAGGGTATCTAAATAAATTCATTGCTAGAAATAGATTGACATTTGTTTTGCCCAATAATTTTTGCATCTTTTATCTTAATGCAATTTGTTATTTTTATCTCTGCAAAGAAATTTGGGGGGAAATGAAAAATAAACTAGACTCTTTGTGTGGGAAACCAAAGATAGAGTATCTTAGTAGATGCGAGTGGAAATAAGGATTTCATTAGATAGAGAAAATCTTTTACATTGCATTATTAGTAGTTTTGGCATGTTAGGCCCAACATTTTTTGACTTCATCTTTTTGCATTTAAATTATTATTTATTTTTCTTGTTATCTTTTTCTTTGCCTTACTCCAAATTTCACACTTCTAATTCCTTATCTTTTCTTCCTCAACTTCTTCTCATTGCTGAATAATTGGGCTTGCATCACTTAAGTACAACCAAAGTCCCTGTGGATTCGACACTTGGAATTCCATTTTAATCTTTACTACTTATGATAAAATTGGTACACTTCCCAATGAGTTAACATAGGCTTAAAGTACCCTAACTATAAATAGAAGTATATTAGGTCAGTTTTTACATTTATGTGTTTTTACGCTCTATCTTTCTCCTAAATTCGTTCTCTCTTCTTCCTCTTCCAAAATCCTTTCTTTTTCTCACATACACTCAAACATATCTTAGTAAAACTACAATCTTGAAGTCATTAACCGTTAGATCATCCTAAAATTTGAACACCACTTTCAGAAATCAATTTTACACATTCCCATCGTTGGGATTTGTGAAATAATATTTGTAGAGATAGATATTCCCCTCGCATAGAGATAGTGAATTTGAGGCTCCAATCTCTTCTCCTTTTCTCTAACGCTTGGAAATCCTAGCAGAGTGACCATAAGAGAAGCTTGAAGAATCTTAGGGAACTGTTAGAGATGCCACTATCACTGTCAGACTACACACATGAACTCGCTTAGAGGTAAGGGATGAGTTATTCATAATTAAGGAGTAGTGAAAACATGTGTAGGGATCCTTAGAAGATCAATTGGGATAGATTTTTGGGTGTTTCTGTAATTTTGATTCTATCTTTGCAATTATAACTGCAAATTGTATGTGTTTGATGAGGCAATTGATGTCCCGATGCAAAAATTTTGTGAAATTGTTGTGTTCTTATGTTGATTGTGAACCCTAAAAATTGGTTTTTTTTTCTTCTAATTAATGTGAATTGATGAAACTAAATGATTAGTATGATATATTTACTAGTTAATTTGCATTATAAGTTTATATTTGAATCCAACATACCATGATAAAGAATAAATGGTCAAAAGAAAAAAAAATTGTGTTTGTTTTGCATATTGTGGTAGATTGAATAAGATATTGTAATGTTATATTAATATAAACTTTCAAATCAAACTGAAATCGTACGTGAATTTTTATGTCCTATACCAATGCACTTTTGATATTTGACACCACACACATCAATTGCACTTTATTTAAGAATGAGAAATGTACTCTAAATAATCTTTTCTTTAGTTGCTTATTTTATACAAATTTTTTGGAACAAGTGGCCTTAGAGTAATTAAAAGGGGGGGGGGGGTTGAATTAATTATGAATGTGTCTCGACTAATTAAAATTTATCCTTCTTAATGTTACTAGATTCAATTAGGCTTTACTACTAAGTTATGAGAAAGTAAAGAACAGAAACAATAACTTAGACAAAAGTAAAGCGGAAATAAAAAGTGCACAGCAAAAAAGTAAAGAGTGTAAGGAAGAAGAAGGCAAACACAAGTTTTATATTGGTTCGGCAACGACCCGTGTCTACATCCAGTCCTCAAGCAACCTCTTGAGATTTTCCTTTCCTTGTAAAATTCCTTTACAAGCAAAGAGCCACAAAGGATGTAACCTCCCTTGTTCTCTTTGAACAACCAAGTAGATGTATCCTCTACTTGAAGCGAACCACAAAGGATGTATCCTCCCTTGTGTTCACTATTTACAACCAAGAAGCTACCTGCTTCTTACACAGAATTTTCAGACGGTTAGTTCTTTGAATTCTTTGTTTTGGGAATCAAAAAAATTCTGAGACGGTTAGTTCTTTGAATTCTTTTGGCAAGAGGGAGAAGGAATGAAGGAGAAGATAAAAATATAAGGATAGCACGGTTTTCGATTTTGCAGAATTTTCCTTTCTTCATGGAAAGATTGAATAAAAACTTAGAATGAGTTTGGCAGAGGTTTTGCAAGAGAAAAGCAGTGGAAAGTTATGTGTAATCAGATGTGTTGTTAAAATGTGTGCCAAGGTCTTATATTTATACAACCTTGATACCTTTTGAGAAAACCATGTTAAGAGTTATAACTCTTAACATTTTCTTCAAAAACATTCATTGGTAATCGATTACCATAATGGTGTAATCGATTACACAATGTATTTTATGAAAAGTTGTGACTCTTCACAATTGTAATCGATTACTAATATAGTGTAATCGATTACACTATTTGAAAATCGTTTTGGAACGTTGCAAAACACTGGTAATCGATTACTAGAAAATGGTAATCGATTACTCCTTTGTAAAAACCAGTTTGAAAACCATCTTGTTCACTGGTAATCGATTACTACCAAATGGTAATCAATTACTAGAGAGTAAAAACTCTGGTAACTTAGAAGATTTCAGAAAATCCTTTTTCAAACAAAAAGTGTGCTATTTGATATTTTTTGAAAAATACTTTTTACTACCTAGTTTGACTTGGCTTGATGCTTCTTGATTTCTTCATTTGAATCTTGGAGTGGAATCTTGAATGCTTGATTCTTTAATCTTGAAACAACTCTTTGAGCTTTGGCATCATTAAAACATCTTGGTGAATCATCTTGGTAGCTTTGCTTCCACAAAATTATTGTCTTTGTCATGTATCTTCTCACAATGATGGTCAACATGTTATATATAAATTGTAATGATAAAAATAATAAAATAATGAATTAAAGAAAGTTGTAAAGTTAATGCTTATTAGTAATTTCTTTTGATACAATTTTAATTTAATTGTTGTAGAAACTCTTTTTAATTGAAAATAATATAGTTCGATTTAATATATATATATATATATATATATATATATATATATATATATATATATATATATATATATATATATATCATGCAAATATTACTATTGTGTGATGTGCATATGATTCATCAGGTGTGATAAATTGTTATATTAGGATTATAACATTATGATTGAGATTGAGCCTATGTGATAAATTGAGTTTGTGTTGAATTGTAAGATACATGTGTGTTGAGATATCGTACACATTGAGTTATGAGCTATGAATTGTACAATCACACAACTGTAAGACCCTTTAAGGGCGATGAGTTAATGTACGACGAGTATTGTGATGGGAATCCGATGAGTTTAATCACTTTGAGGTACGGCGAGTTAAAATTATTTTGAGAACAATTGAGGAGTCATGTGTTTTGTATAGTTCAAAGATAACGTCTGTGAGTTAAAATGTTTTTTGAGTTGGACTTGAATCAAGAGGGAGAGACCTTGACGAACTCTTTGAAGTCTAGGCCTTGGGGGTAAATACAATCGATTTGAGTGCTCCTGTAAGTCTAGGTTAATCCCATATGGTTTGAGAACTCTCGCAAAACGGAGTGACCCTAACTGGTTTTCCTATGATTTCACCTAGTGAGAGTGACCTGACTTCCAGTGTATGGTCCATCTTGTCATGTACTCCTAGGCGCTTCGTGAGGTTTTTCACTGATATGATACCACATTGCATATAGGATTAAGTCTTAGTATATATGTTGCATAACACTTGTGTAATAATCATTGTGACTTGTTATGTGATAGTCTATGATGAAATGTGTAAGTGTGAGATGTGGTATTGTATTTGAAATATGTTGTCTTGAATATGTGATTAATCATGAAGGCATGGAATGTGATTTTTCATTAAATTCTAAGACAAGTGATGTTATGTAATGATGCAAATTATGCCAAAGTTGAGCCTTATTATACCTATATTGTTGTTATATTTATATTGTTATATTTATACCATACATGTATGTTTTCGTTTATCTTTATTCATGGAGGAATGTGATGACTCACTCTCTGTGTGTTGTTTGTGTTTATATCTTGTGATGATCTTGAACGTTGTGTTCGTGGAAGCAGTTGGCTAGGTGGGTTGTTTAAGGAACCTCGTGTTGGAGGATGCCGAGACACAATGCTTTGATAGGATATGACATTGAGACATGAGTTTCTATTTTAATTGCATGATGTTCTGAACATGTTATTTTACTTTATTTTATTCTGTTACTTAACTTGAGTTCTTTTGTAAACTTGAACGACCGTTTTGTGAGTCAGAAATGTTTTTGATAAGTTTTATCTAGTAACAATGAAGCAAATGTGGACATTTTACTCACATGGATTTACTTATAAAATTGATTTTAATTAGATTCCGCATTTTATGTTTTTTTTTCATTTATATGCATGTTGGGGTAAATAGTGTCACAATGGTGACATTTTTACTTGGGTGAAAACTCATGCTAAAGAACCTATAATTGTTTTTTTCAGAATTTTTTGTTGGATGATTTGGAGAGCCCGCAATTTGAAATTTTTTAGGACAAGGAGTGGACAATTTGGTACGCAATCAATCAAATCCTTTCTTTCCATGCTTTCATGCTTCCAAGTTCTTAGGATTGAGCTTCTTTAAAGCAATCTTTGGAGGTTTTTTGGTTTCCTTACCTCATTATGTTGTAAAATTCAACACTAATGGGAGCTGTTTCAACAACCTAGGAAACTCAAGTTTTGGTGGTATTGTTAGAGATTTTATAGGCCAATGTGAAATAGAGAAATATTAAAATGAAAATAAAAATATTATATTAATTGATTATCATTTAATTTAGGAATAACAAACACAACAAATAATTATAAAAATATTAATTGTTTATGTTTATCATGATTCTATTATATACCTTTTCTTTCAAGCTCTTTATCTAATCTCAATCAAGATGTGGAAATAACAAAATAATGTAAATATATATTAAAAATGTACTTTAGAGAAAAAGGAAAAATTGTAAACTAATAAAATACAAAACTTAAAAGATGAATTCAATAGTGAAAGGTATGTTGATACATTTAAGAAAGAAGATAATAATAAGGATAAATAATATATGTATTAATTTCTTCTATAAAAAAACAATATAAATTTATTACGCTGATATTTAATTATAAATCATCATGTATATAAATTTATGAGTAAATTATATAAATCATAAAATTTCCAAACACTTTATTTTTTAAATCATTATAGGAACCTCTTATATAGGAGTTGTTAATGTAATATATTAGGAGGTATTAGTACTAGATTTAAAAAAAAATAGAGGAGTATTAGTGTAACATATAATGGAATGTCTGTATAATATTTTCAAACATAAAGGAAATTAATATAGGAATAGAAAAAAGAATGGTATGATGTGTAATTTGAAAAGAAAAGAAAAACACACGACTATGAGTATAATTTGTTATAAACTTATTAACTTTTGTGATAAGAAAAAATAGGATACGCATGACAATTTGACAATAGCTCAAAGTGATTTTGCATTGACATCTAATCACAAATTATCATATGATAAATTTGTTAATTTTGATAATAACTACCTTAAATGTCATACTAAACATACTTTTCAATTGTTTGACAAACATTGACAATGCATACTCATGAAAATTTCATATTAACTAGCATTACAAAATCTTTTACTTTGCTTATTAAACTCTAAAAAAAGTTAAATTAGAGAAATTTAATTAAAAAATTTAAAAGAAATAAAAACATAAAAACGTAAAAACTTACCTTACAAACAAATATGAAAAAAACTAAAGGTGAAAAAATTGAAACTTTAAGATAAAAGAGACTAATTAGAAAAACAATACTACCTCCATCTCTAATTATAAGATATAGTTGACTAATTCACATTTATTATGAAAGTTGGTTAATTTAGTTGTTAACATTAAATTTGTCTATATATACCAAAAGCTTTGAAGAAATGGATACGAACCTATGAGCTATTATTAAAAAAAATTATGTAAAAAGTTTTCTATAAATTTATGTATAGTTGAAAAAAAAAACTCTTAAAACACCATGATAGAAAAAACTAAGTGTTGAACTTGTATATTCATCAATAAGATGATTAAGAATTAGTCATTGTGCAAACCAACAATAAATCTATTTGATTAGATAAAGCCAACAATGACTTGGTAGGACAAAGAATACTAGATTGTATTAAGCTTGGGGAAGAGCTTGACTTGTAGAACTAGAAGTGATTGTGACAAAATACTTGTAACTGTGACAAGTTAGTGGAACTTGATAGTTAGTCAAGAACTAGACATAGTCTCAGTGGTAGAGACTAATCAGTATAAAATCTTTTGTGTCTCATATATTCTTTTTTCTCTTCTGCATTAAGTTGACATAGGGTTTGAATTTGATTTTATTATGAAAACTTTCTCAGTTTTGAAAAATTTGTGTTCCATTGTCTGATCTAATTTTTACGAAAATCTATTATTTGTTTACAAAGTTTCTCTTTAAACAATAACTTTGTTTTTCACAAAAAGGCTTTAAAATTTTCTAAAATCACAATTCAACTCCTTTTCTTGTAACATTTGCCTTTACTCTCACTCAACCATTAAAAGCAAGCAATTAATCTCCTTATTGCTCTTCTAAGGTTCTCTAACCTAAATGGGTTCTATTTGAGGACAAATACCTAATATACCTTTCAGGAAAAACCCATCAATAAGATCTCCATGAGAAGATGTTTATAGACACTCTACAGGTAAGTGGATATGGTCCTAAAGCCCTAAAGAGTATAGGATAAGGAAGACTTGTATCAAAAGCAATTGATATATATATGTACAATACGACTTCATGATTTATATATTCTCTATCTTAATTTCCTTTCTAGCAAAGAACTTCAACATCACTACATCATCCTTAAATAGAGCTTGAAGATGATCGTTGCTCTATTTTTTAAGAGGCTTCAAGATCAAGGAGATTTGTTGTGAGTTGTCTTCATCAATACAATTGATTCACCCATTTTCCTAAGTTGGGACAACTTGCACACTATTTAAATTCAAAATTATGGTCATCGGTTCTTGTTGTTGTTAGTAGCTCATGAATTATCCTTTCTCTAGCATAGTCATGAGTTTTTCTACTTTAGAAAAGTGAGTCTTCTGTAGGTAACTCTTTTTCCTTCTTTAAACAATTGCAGTTTTCTTGAGACTCCTTTTCTTGTTCTTGGTTGCCTTGCTTGTTTAGGACTTTGTAGTTGGTGACTAGTTCTCTCTTCAAGATGATTTGGGTCTTTAAAAGAGCTTATCACTTCATATGATAGTGCCTTAGTACACTACTGCATGACGTCTTCCTTATAGCTTTTGGTGTGTGCTTCTAAACTGTGTAGACACATTTGTCTACATTGTCCTCTTCTGTCATGGATCTTCATATGATCCTTAAGTCATGTGTAGCTTCTAATATCTATACTTTGACATAGAACTCATGATTGTCCTTCTTCTTCTACTATCATGCTTTTGAGGTTGGAGAGTCTTAAAAATTAAGACACCATTGTAGGCTAATGTTTCACACCTTTTTCCATGCTTCTTGATTAAATCATGTATTTTAAAAACACTTATGGCAAAGTATTAGTAGCACAAGTCTAAAGGACTTAGAATTTGTTTCTTAAAAGTATTTCTTGTCTTTAAAATATTTTAGCTCATAAAAGGTTATGGTTCAATATAATTCCTATTAGATATATATGTAAAAATATTTTTCATATAAATTAAACTCTAATTTTTTATATATGTATAAATATTTTTCTTATAATATTTTTATATTTAAAATAATTAAGATTTTAATATTAAAAATAATCACTAGAACTTATATTTTCAATATGCATGTGTGGGTATGGTGTAGGTTAGGTACCATAGTACTATACTCACATCTATCCCCATTTATATATGTAGGTTGGGTACAACAAATGGACTCCAACAAGGTTGAATATTGAAGGATCACTTATTTCTCATTCATTCTTAACAAATGTACTCTTCCTCTTTGAGGAAGCATCCACTACCTAGATGGACAATATCCTGCAATGCTTGAACATCTTTTGTTAGGCTTCAAGTAAAAACATTTATACTACAAAAACCAAGTTGTCTGTGTCTAAAAATGTTCACTATAAAATAGCTACAAGGTTGAGTAGATAATTAAAATATTTAGGTGCTTCTCTATTCTCTATGGTAGAAAAAGCAAGTAGTCATACCATTGTGTTCTTGAAAAGATCCAGGTGAGACTTAATGGTTATTGTGGTTATTCTTTATCCTTTGTGAACAAGAATACTCATTCTCGGACAATGATGGCTGCATTTCCAACTTAAACAATGCAAACAATTATCATCCCAAAAGAGTTAGGAGTAACTAAATAGAAATTTTATTTAAATAGATATGGGAGGCAATGTATAATGTGTTACTATTTCTTGGTCTAAATTTGCAACCCAAAATGGAAGGTGGATTATGCTTTAGAAATTTGTACATTTTTAATAAAGTCATGGTCCGTAAACTTGGGCAGGGTCTTATAAATAGCTTGAAGGCCCTTTGGGTGAAAGTTATAAGGAGTAAGTGTAGTTGTAGTCATCATGTTATGCTTAAGTTTACCCACAAGAAAAATTGTTCAAAAGTTTAAAAAGTTATCCAAAGTACTTGGGAGTGAATTTTGAAAGGAGTTAGGTGGGCAATCTCAAAAGGTAAAAAACTAAGTTTTGGATGGATAGATGGTTACCTTCAAGTATCATTATTAATAATATTATCTTCCAAGAACCTCCTCCCCATTTACTTGAAATGAAATTTAAAGACTTTGTGAACCTTCATGGTATGTGGGACTTCACAACCATTTCCAACTTACTCCTATAATGGGTAATCTTGGAAATGAATGTTGTTTTCCCCTAAAGAGGATCTTAGCCCTATTGGGTTTATTTAGTACCTATCTAAAGATGGAAATTTCTCCATCAAATTTGTCTATCATTTAGTAACTGGCAATTTCTCTGAACTCACCAAATTCAATCAAAAGTTTTTTGGAGATTCATAGTTCATAACTAACATAAACTTTTTCTTTGGTGCATCATCAAGGGAAGGCTACCCACCAAAATTTTTCTTGCTCAAAGAGGTATCACTCTTATAGTTTTCAACAAATTTTAACCAATAAAAAATATGTTAAAAAAGTATTTTTTTTTTAGCATAAAGAATTAGTGATACTATTTTATTTCATAATCACACCATTCCTTTGGGCTTTTGTTCTAAAATGTCTCTAATAATTCTTTGAAGAATACCATCAATCTCCTTTTTTAAAATTTAAATTCTAGAAATTTATTTGCATCTTTTGAAATTAAAATTTTACAAGTCCATTTGTATATTTTGAAATTAAACTTCTAATGATCTAATTATATATTTATGGAATTATAATTTCGAAAGTATATTTGTTACATATTCCGGAAAAAATGTTTTTAAAATTGTACAATTAGACATCCAAAAAATTATTTATAGAATGTTCAATAAATTAAATAGATTCCCAAAATCATAATTTCAAAAAATATATAAAATGAATTTTTAGAGTTTATGTGAACGCAAAAATCAAAGAAGAGGGGGTTGAATTGTGATTTGATTTTTTTTTTTTTTGCAAGATTCTCATAACAAGGTTATCATTTGATAAGCACAATACTTTAAAAATAAATTTTTTAAAAATATAGTACTTTAGCATATTTTAATAAACAAATTTCATAAAGCCAAAATCATAACTCAAAGTCAGTTAACGGATAACTAACAACACTAGTGAGGTTACTATAATAAGCTACTAGGATCACCAATAATTTTGCAAAACAAGGCACAACCCTAGGTCATTCTTTTAGAGAGACAATTAATTGAACACAAGAATTTATTCCAACAGATGGGGGCAACATTTTGTTGATTGTAATAAAAACAAAACACAAAATTCAATAAAAAAATACTAAAACATATTCAAATAAATCAACCCAAGGATCAAAGCTTTCGGTTAAATCATCATAGTTCAAGAATTATAGAATGAATTCATAATCATGCAATCTAATATGAGTTTATAAGATAATCATCTCACATGTATTCAAAAAATTTGAGAAAATAGTTTATTTCCCGAATTTACTTGAATTCAAGCAAATGACATATTGGCAAGCAATCGATCAATCAAATCCTATACGAGTTCATGAGATGATCATCTCACATATATTCTAGAAAAAAATGAGAAAACAATTACATTTCCGAAATTAATTGAATTCAAGCACAAAATGTATTGGAAATCAATCAATTGGTTACTATAGGATTAATCAACCCTATTCTTATTTTGAATTCAATTCTCTAAATCTAATCATGATCATGCATTAAACCTAGAAAAATGAAAAACAGAAAAATGGAAGAAACAAATTACAAATTTATAATTTAAGCACAAAGAAACTCAAATTTAACGTAGGCTTTGGGACCCTTCGATTGAAGAATGAATTTAGCTTTTCATGAACATCTTCATTGAAAGCTTCAAACTAGAAAATTGTGTAAAAGAGAATATAGAAGAAGACAAAAGATGATAGAAACCCTTAATTAAAATTCTTAATATTATTCTTCTTTCCCCATTACATAGGTTCCAATTTATTGGGAAGTAAAAAAATATAAATCCTAAACAAATCTTAATCTTATCTTACTTAAAGATAAGATAAAATAAAATCTTAATCCTAATAGACGAAACAAATCTTAATAAGATATAATCCTTATCCTAATAAATGAAACCAATTTAAATATCAGATAAGATAAGAATACATATCCTAATGATATTAACTTCTCAATAATCAATACTAAACACATCACATATCTTCAAATATCTTTTGATAAATCTCACTCATAAACTCTAAAAAAATCTACATAAAAGTGTAATTGGCCCACTAGTTACAAATTAGTCCCAAAAATGCTAAAGCTAAAAATACAAGTGTGGGGCTTTAGTATTAAAGCTTGAATTTGACCCATGAATAGTCCAAATTAGCCTAAGCTCAAGATAAGAATCACTTGAATCTAAGCTCTGTGTAAAAAGGTATGACATGTATAATAAAATAGTGTCAATAATACAAAAATGTTCAAAAATTAATAAAAATCAACACTTGGCCTAATGAAGCACAATATTAGAAAAATCAACTAAAATGGTTAAAAGCAATCATTAAAACATGTCAATTATTCACAAAATGAACAACTAATGAATCCTAAATAATGTTCTATCAAATACCTCCACACTTGACTCCCAAACAAAAATCAATTATTGGCCCATTGGTAAAACAGTAAAATCCAAAAGAAAAACTAAAAAATTAAGACTTTTTTACAATTGTGTTCCCCATTCTTCAAATTAAATTCCCAAATACCCCCCCCCCTTTTTTTAGGTGTGATTTCGTGTCCCCTTCCATTGAATTCAAACCAAATTCTCAACATTTTTTTCTAATTTGTTATTTAAAAATTATTAAAATATTTTAATTAGAGAAATTATTTTCCCCCTATTTTTTACTAATTTTTTTGTCTTATACATTTTAAAATATTAATTTTGCTTTTTTAATTGTGAAATTTGACTTAGTGAAGCAATTTTAAAATTTTAGTTTAAATGTTGTTCGTGGGGGTGACTTTGACATTTTTTTTAATATTGGTGATGTTTTATGGTTCAAAAAATAGTTAAGTTCAATAGTTTTCATATAAATGAATCTAATGGTATAAGTTTCACATCTTGATTCGGTTTAAAAAGGCTTGAAAAAGTTTATGAAAACGTAAAAAATCATGTTTTACACTTTAATAGTTTCTTATGGTGTTTTTTTTTTTTTGCATATTTTTACTTACAAATATGAGGTTATTTCATATGAACAATGCATCATTTGCATTATTTTCATATTGATGAACGCAATAGTACAACTTTCTCGACTTGAATCGGTTTAGAAAGGCTTTAAAATTGTGTCTGAAAATTTTTAAGATTAGTTTTTCGATTTAGTAAACTCCTTTTATACTATAATTAGCTAATTATGAGTTAATATACCATATTAAATAATAAAATTTAATATAAATGAGAATTACTAGTATTATTAAAAAGGCAATGCGATTGAACTTAGATGATAATCAATAAAATAAAACAACTCTACAAAAAAAGTATTACATGATGATATTATCAGGGCTATACTTTACCGATCTCAACACAACTCTACAAACCCTGGTTAAGCACTCAGCACTAACACTACAAGCATGGTGCGTCAAAGACATGACACTTCAGTGTGACATTATTTAATGCTACTATTCCCCCGTGAAGAATCACCACACTAACATTGCAAGCATGATGCATCAAAGACATGACACTTCAACATGACATTATTGAATGCTATTATTCCCTCGTTAGGAATCACTCAATCTGTCTAGTACCATAATCAGGAATCCAAGCTAATCATTCTCGTCATGAGTACACATGCATGTCTTGTATTTTGCAGATTTGGAAGCATGCCAAGACAGACAATGACTAAGAGTGCCTTTTCTCATATTATTATTAAACATGTGTTTTTTTATGCATCTTCAAGTGTGCCTTGATAGAGCATGTACAAGCCTGCTACGTCAAAAAAGCATGAGTTACCATGCTTCTCTTTTATCATGTATAAATACAAGTAGTGTGTTTACAATCAAAACACAACACAACCTCACTGTCAACATTCTATATAGCTATACCTAACCTAAAATCCTTCCTCACCTAAAAATTCTTCTAAAATCATGGTCAGTTCTAGTTCAAGTAATCAACATTTATTCATCTATTACAATAGAGAAATGTTTTTACAAGAAAGTTGTGAGACATTGTATAGATGCCTTTGCCTACTGACATTTTCCGTTAAGAGAAACATATCCTTACATGTCTTGAAAGAAAAAGATTTAGTAGTGAATCCACATTACCCCACATCAAAGGGTTGCCACTATATATTTTTGTCACCCTTATCCATTAGAGATGGTTACACATATTATGGATTGTCACCCCTTTATGATGACAAAGACGTCCGCAATATGTTTACAGTTGTATCTAGTTATTGTTCTCTTTGTTATGTTGACCTTTACATAGAGTTGGAGGATATTTGTGAGGAACCATATTATCAACACAACCATTCTTCGGAAGGATATTATTCCTCTCAACCTAATTGTTCTTTTAACCCTACATTCACCTAGACACAACCTCAACCCTTCAACTAAGTTGACTTACACACACCCTTTACCCAAATGTTGGGCTCATCATCATTTGATTTTTGTGACTTCATGTCGCCTTAGCCCAATCATTCTCAGTGCGAGAAACTCATATCAATCCAAGCTACCCCATTAATGTAGCAATAAGAAGATCCAATGATTGCAACTCATCAAGAATTCATAGGGTCTTTTAGTGAACACGAAGATGACATCCTTTCTACTCAGGCTGAGGACGAAGATGATAATGATGAGGATGTAGCAGGATCCCCATCTACCCCCAACACATGCTTGATTTGAACTTGAATGAAATCGACCAAAATGTAGAATACAATAATTTATTCAATTGTGAAAGTACCAACAAAACCTAAAGGGAAACTACAGGTTGGGATGCAATTCATGACAAAAGATGAAAAATCTGCAATACAAGAGTTTGCCATAAAAGGAAAATGTTGGATACAAGACAGACAAGTCTGATCAATCACGATTAACCATGCATTGTCCTAATGGATGTGAATGATATTATAGAGCACACTTTTAAAAAATGACTAAGATATGATAGATAAAAATACTGAAAAGTTCGCATCAATGTGTGATACACATGATTTCTCAAGATCATTCCAAGCCAGACTTCAAGAAGATTGTAGAATAAATCTTGCCATTGATAAGAAAAGATCCAACAATCTCAGTACCAGTATTGATTGAAGAAATAAAAAAGTCTACACTTACACAATCACCTACGAAAAAGCATGGATGACAAAACAAAAGACAATTGAGTAAGTGCATGGAAACTAGGAGGAACCTTACAAATAGTTATGCATATGTCTCCTAACCATGATCGATTCTCTTATTAGAATAATCATAGATTTTGGGACGCGGCTAACTGTTGAAAGAGGTAGTCTAGTTCCAGGTAAGACAACATTCCAAAAACTTTTTAGGGCTTTCGAACCATGCATAAGAGGTTTTGCATATTGTAAGCTAATTGTACAAGTTGATGAAACCTAGCTGTATAGAAAATACACTAGGACTCTATTGATCGCTATGGCACAAGATGAGAACAATCATATCTTTCCAATTGTCTTTGCCATTGTCGAGGGTGAGACGAAAAATGATTGGTTCTTCTTTCTCAAAAACTTGAGAACGTACATCACACCCCAATCGGGACTTTGTTTAATTTCAGTAGTCACAAAGCTATCAAGAGCGTCTACAATCGAGAAGACAATGGGTGGGGGGGACAACAAACAGTTCATGTGTATTACATTCGACACATTGGACAAAATTTCATATGCAAGTATAAGAATGTTGAAATGTGCAAACAAGTTGTCAAAATGGGTAAGTAACACATTCATGTCAATTACATTTTTTCGTATCATATATGTAACAATGCTAACAATTCTTAGACTATCCTCTATATACACATTTATGGAGATGATATTCAATCCCCATTATAATGATCTCAGGTCAAATAATGTAGAGGCTGCAAGTTGGCTTAAATGTATCCCAAAGCAAAAATAGGCTCAAGCATTTGATGAAGGTCAGAGGTGACGACACATTACAACCAACCTTGCTGAGTCTATCAATTCAGTGATGAAGGGTAAACATTATTTACCAATAACAATAATCGTCAAAGAAACATGTAGAAAACTTGCTATACTTTTCTAAACAAAAGGGATGGAAGCACATGCAATGATAACATCTAACCAAGAATTTGGGAAACTTGTCAACAAGTCTCTCACTGACATCTTGGAAAAATATGTGATTCATCATGTTGAATCCTACGATCGCCAAAATAAAACTTTCACTACGATTGAAACAATAAACCCTCGTGAGTGAGTTTGGCTGACCTCTAAGGAGATTCAGGGTTTACTTAGAAACACATAAGTGTGATTGTGGAAAGTTTCAAGTGTTTCACATGCCTTGCCAACATGTCATTGCTACTTGTGCTCATGTTCACATAGATCACAAGCCGTATATGTCTCCCGTATATAGGTTGCAAAATGTTTTTATGTGTACAACCATTCATTTGGAATATTTCTCGATGAATCATTGTGGGTAGAAAATCCTAGAGATGAATGTTGTCGTGATCTAGGCAACTGAAGAAATCCCCATGATTGTCCAAAACAAGTTGCATATGCACTAAGATGGACATGAAAGAAAAGGGTCCGCAAAAAAGATGTAGTATATGTCGAACTGTTGGCCATTCCAAAAATAAGTGTCCTAACAAACTAGGAAAAGCTTAAAGTGAACCATAATAAATTCTCTTGTATTGTTGTATTTTTATGATTTTATTGTTGTATAGTATGTTTCTCTCTCTCTTTTATTTTATGGATTAT
Source organism: Glycine max (assembly GCF_000004515.6). Taxonomy (NCBI): domain Eukaryota; kingdom Viridiplantae; phylum Streptophyta; class Magnoliopsida; order Fabales; family Fabaceae; genus Glycine; species Glycine max. Next base: position 41,875,012 of record NC_038250.2, read on the forward strand.
CATTTAACTTTAATCGCAATGTCTTTTTAATAATACTAGTAATTATGGTTTACGTTAACTTTTATTATTTAATATGATATATTAACTCATAATTAGCTAATTATATTATAAAAATAGTTTACTAAGTCTAAAAACTAATATTTTTGGACACGACTTTAAAGTCTTTCTAAATCGATTCAAGTCAAGAAAGTTGTAACATTGCATTCATCAACATGAAAACAATGCAAATGATGCATTGTTCGTACCTCCATGCAACTCTCAAGTAAGTAAAAAAAATGCTTATCATACACCTTTGAAATGTGCCTTGGGCATTGCATAGGCCAAATGACATCCTAGTTTAGCAAAAGTGTTGAATTGACATGTGAATGTGGTCTTGTGTTGGTCCTCTGGTGCAATGTGAATATGTATGTAACATGAAAATCCATCTAGGAAGTAGTAATGGATTTTGTCTGCCAATATTTCCATGACCTGGTCAATGAAAGGAAGAGAGAAGTTGTCCTTGCGAGTGGCTTGGTTGAGCTTCATGTAATCTATGCACACTTGCGAACTATTCTTCACTCTAGTTGAAACCAATTCATTGTCCTAGTTCTTTAAAATAGTTATCCCAAACTTCTCAAGAACCACCTATACAGGACTAACTCACTCACTATCTGATATGGGGTAAATAATTCATGTTGCTAACAACTTCATCACCTTCTTCTTAACCTCATCCTAGATAATGGGATTGAGGCGCCTTTGTGGCTGTCTCATTGGTTTGAACTCATCCTCCAATAAAATCCTATGCATGCAGATGGCAAGATTAATCTTAGGAAGGTCAACTAGAGTCCACCCAATGGCTCTTTTATGATCTCTCAAGACTTTTAGCAACTTTTCCTCTTGGCCAGCTTGGAGAGAGTTTGAAATGATCACATGAAGCTGATCATTTGCCTCTAAATAAGCATACTTCAAGTGTGTTGGAAAAGGCTTCAATTCTAAAGATGATTGCTACATGATGAAAGGAAATATAGGTTGGCTTGCAACAACCATCTTATTTGTTGATACAACTACATCTGGTAAAACATCATCCTCTTTTAATTCTACATCTGCTGTAAAAGCAACACAAATCTTTTCACAAATGGTACATACAAATGCATCATCATAGCCAAAATCAAAATCAACAAACTCAGAAAAATCATCAAAATCAAAATGTAAATCTATGCAACTATCAACCATATAATCAATAACATCCAAAAAAAAAATGAGTAGACTTCTGTAGGATGCTTCATGGCATCAAAGATGTTTAACTACACAATATCTCTTTATGGAAAATATCCTTGCATGCACATCAATTTTGGTTTGGGTTGTCGTGAGGAATGGTTTCCCTAGGATCAATGTGGAACCATGGCTAGATGACTTATCCTCCATATAAAAAATGTAAAAATTTGCAAGGAAAACCAAATCCTTAACTTTTACAAGTACATCCTCCAAAACTCCAAGTGGTTGTGCAATGCTCCAATTTGCTAATTGAATGACCACTTTAGTTGGCCTCAAATCACCAAGCTGCAAGGGTCTGTAAATTAATGTAGGCATGATATTAATGGAAACACCTAAATCCAGCATGGCATCTGCAAATGTGCACTTGCCTATGGTGCATGGGATAACAAAAGTGCTAGGATCTTTGCACTTTTGTGGCATGGTGGGCTAAGTAATGGTAGAAACATTGCTACTCTAAATCAACGCAAAACTAATTTTCCTATCTTTTTCACTTGTTTATCGCCTGGTAGATTTCTCTTCTATGTGCATAACTACTTGAGGAATTTTGCATACTTAGGAATTTGTTTGATGGCATCAAGGAGAGGAATGTTGATCTTAACTTTCCTAAAATTCCCCATCGTCTCACTATCTAGCACAACTCTCTTTAGAGGAGTAACTCTTGATGGAAAAGGGAAGGGAGGTTAGGGACTGTTGCATCTGCACTTATAATGTAGCTCTATGTAGAGCTTGTAGGCCTTGGATCTTCTTCATCAATGGAGTCCTTTGCTTTTTGAAGATCAATCGTGGCAGAATGAAGAAGGAGAAAGGTGAAATGAGATGCCACTTTAAGGAGAAGATGAGTCAAGAACAAACTCATCATCATAGGAAGCCATGGATAAGAGCTTGAAGGTAACAGAAGATGAGTGGAGAGAGAGAGGGGAATGAAATTTTGAGAGAGAAAGAAGCAGGAGAATGAAGTCTAAACTTTGAAGTCTAATTTCACAAATTATCAAAGTTGCAAAATGCACACACAAGGCCTTTATTTATAGCCTAAGTGTCACACAAAAATTGAAGGAAAATTTGAATTTCTAGTCAAATTTCACTTGAATTTGAATTTGAATTTGAATTTGTGGAACCAAATTTGGTGCCAAAATTTCACTAATTATGATTAGTGAATTTCAGCTATGGTTCAATCCACTAATCAAAGATCAAATCCAAGATTTTCCACTAAGTGTACTTAAGTGTCATGAGACATGTAAAACATAAAGGACATGCACAAAGTGCGACTATATGATGTAACAATGGGGTCTAGCAAGCAAATACTCACATCCCCTTAGGCTAGTAAGAATTTTAATTGGATTGGGCTTCTCTCAATTCAATTAAATTTCTCTCCAAACACACACATCAAATAGTGCACTTAATGCATATGAAATTATAAAACTACCCCTAATACAAAAACTAGTCTAGGTGCCCTAAAATACAAGGGTTGAAAAATCCTACATTACAAGGGTACCCTAAACTTGTGGGATACCCTCCCTACACTATGGAGCCCTAAATACAAGACCCAAAAAAATAATGAAACATTAATCTAATATGTACAAAGATAAGTAGGCTCATACTTAGCCTATGGTCCCAAAATCTATCCTAAGGCTCATGAGAACCCTAGGGCCATCTCTTGCATCTCTGACCCAATCTTCTTGGAGTCTTCTATCCAATGCCATTGGAGGATAGGATTGCATCAACTTGTTTACTGAAATTCAAAACTTGTTGCAACACTACTTTTCTTCAATTCATAATTTGCTATATTATTTTGTTGTTGCAGCTCTTTTCCACCCCCTTAAAGTCATGGCACTAACATTCCCTTTGGAATTGACAACTATTTGGGAGGGAAGTTGGTCAGAGCCTTGTTGCTGCAATTGGTTCATAGTGGTAGCTAATTGGTCAATCTGAGTCAGCAAATCTTGAATTGTGGCAGACACATTTTGTTGGAACTAAATGTTGCTTGTGGCCATTTGCTTCAACAATTCCTTTAAAGAAGGTCCTGGATTGTTTTGGACAGGTTGGGTAGGTTGTTGGATAGGTACAACAACTTGTTGGAAAGGTACAGGTGCTTGTTGTTGTTATTGTCTAAATGGAGGGGGTTGGTACTTTAACCAACTTGTTGTTGCAACCTCTAATGATGTTGCCCTACAAATTGTTGTTGTTGTCCTACATATTGCTACTACATATTACCCTGCATAAGATCATATCTCAAGCTAGGATGATCTCTCCAACCAATAATATACTTCTCGAAATAAGGATCATATTTCTGCTATTGTTGTGGAGGTCTATATTGGTGGCTAGTCATGATTCCAACAACATCTGCAATTAAGTCAGTCCCTTAGAGGGTAGGACAAGCATCTGCAAGATGTTCTACAGAATTGCATATGCCACATCCTCTATGATTTGCTACATCAACTTATTGGTGTTGCCCTATGGCTAATTGTTTAACAAGGGAAGTTAGCTCTGTAACCTTGTTTTCCAGCCTATGATTGTCAGCAATATTGGTCATTTCATGATCTAGATGATAAAGCTCTTGAACTAAACTATTGAGAATTTTTTGCCATGATGGAAATTAATTGTTTGGTAGTAATTGATGTTTTTTTCCATCAAAGCTCCGCCATTGGCTGCATTAATCATGCTTCTATCCATTAGCAATAGTCCTTCATAAAGATATTGGATGAGAATCTACTCATTGATGCTATGATTTTGACAACTTGTTGAACCTTTCCCAGTACTACTACAAAGTCTCTTGAGATAGCTGCCTTATGCGACTTATATCTTTTCCTATGGCTATAATTCTAGAGGAAGGAAAGAATTTCTCTAGGAACTATTTTTTCATATAATTCTAGCTACTGATGGGAACTAGGTTAATATACAACCAATTCTTTGCCTTGTTAACCAAAGCAAAAAGGAAATTCCTTCATCTAGATGTAATCTTCAAGAACAATGTGAGGTTGTATGGTGGAATAGACCACATGAAACTCCTTAAGGTGCCAATGAGGATCTTCACCTGTAATACCATGGAACCAAGGCAACAAATGGATTAGGCTAGACTTAAGCTTGCAATCCTCATCAATTTCAAGATACTGGGTGCACAAAGGTTAATGAGCAACAATTGGTGCAACCAATTCCCTCAAAGTCCTATTTTGTTCAACCACAATATCAAGATGCAAATTACAAACAAGATTACTAAAAATAGCATTAGAATCAGATTCAAAATAAGAAACATAACTACTATTAACTACACTACTATCAACGTTCTATGATCTACAAGTTAGTATTCCTATCATGTCTATGCAACCTATAAAATGTTCTATTTATTTCAGGATCAAATGAAATCAAGTCATCAAGAGTAGGCCTAGTCATGCATAATGACAAAACAACAAGCACGTCCACAATAATCAATGAATGTGTCAAAGCTACTAGTATATATAAATAATGATAAGGAAAATGCAAAACTTATGAAACCATTTTTTTTATAAAAAAAAATTCTTTCTAGAACACCAAATTAAAAAAAATAAAAAATAATACTTAGAGAAGAAATTTTGACCTTAACCTAACCCCCAAAAGGATTAATTTTTCTTAGAATGAAGGATATACTTTGGAAATCAAGTTGTGCAACCAAACTCCACAATGAAATCACCTATAAAATGGAAAAACAAAGGAAACCACTAAAACACTACACAGAACATAGTTCATATGACTAAGACATATTATCAAAAACTATTTTTACATTAATAAAAATCAGGACATGATGGTGTCCCAACAACAACACAAGTTTTGACTGTATAGTCGAGGTTACTAAAAAAGAAGGGGTGTTGACAATAATTTGGAAAAAACACAGGGGGTGAGAGTCTGAGGAAGAAGATGAGGATATTTTAGACATAAATTTTCATTAAAAGTCATGTGACCAGCGTGTGCCTACTTTCTGTTAAATTATTAAACGATGTTTAGTAGAGAGGGAGTCTAGGTGTAATGTGTGCTAAACAATTAAAGGATTTTTGTAAGGTACAAAAAAGGAGGGGTGTCAGGTGCAATTTGGAAAAAATACAAGAGGTGCAAGTGTAATTTACTCTTTTGCAAAATAGGACACAACCCTAGGTCATTCTTCCAGATACACAATTCATTAAATATACAATTCATTAAATATTGGGAATTAATTCGAATAGATTGGGTGGACGGGGGGGGGGGGGGGGATTTTGTTATTGTAATAAAAACAAAACACAAAATTCAATCAAAAATACTAAAACATTTTAAGATAAAATCAAACCAAGGATCGATGCTTCTAGTTAAATCATCATGGTTCTAGAATTATAGGATGAATTCATAATCATGCAATCCAATATAAGTTCATAAGATAATCATCTCACACATAATTAGAAAATTTGAGAAAACAATCGTTTTCCTGAATTTACCTGAATTCAAGCACATGATAATTGGCAATCAACCAATCAATCAATCAAATCCAATACAAGTTCATGAGATAATCATCTCATATATATTCTAGAAAAAATTAAAAAAACAATTACATTCCCAAATTTAACCGAATTCAAGCACAAAATGTATTGGAAAACAATCAATTGGTTGCTATAGGATTAATCAATCCTATTCCTATTCTGAATTAAATTTTCTAAATCTAATCATGATCATGCATTATATCCAGAAAATTGGAAAACAAGAAAGGGAAATAAGCATATTACAAATTCATACTTTAAGCACATAGGAACTTAAATTTACCATAGGCTTTGAGACTCTTGGATTGAAAAACGAATTTTGCTCTCCATAAACATCTTCATTGAAAGCTTCAAATGAGAAAATTGCATAAAAGAGAATGAAGAAGAAGGAGACAAAAGATGACAAGAACTCTTAATTAAATTTTTCAATATTGTTCTTCTTTCTCCATTACATGGGTTCCTTTATAGAGAAATAAAAAATATAAATCTTAAACAAATCCTAATCTTATCTTACCTAAAGATAAGATAAAAATAAAATCTTAACCCTAGTGGAGGAAATAAATCTTAATAAATATAGTATTATCATCCTAATAAAGGAAACCATTCAAAAGATAAGAAAACATATAATGATAATAACTCTAAATTTCAATAATCAATACTAAATACATCACATATCTTCAAATATCATATGATTAATCTCTCTCATAAACTCTCCAAAAAAAACTACTTAAAAGTGTAATTTGGCCACTAATTACAAATTAGGCCCAAAAATACTAAAGCTGAAAATACAAGTATAAGACTTTAGTGAAGCTCAAATTTGATCCATGAATAGTCCGAATTAGCTTGAGCTTGTGAGACACAATATCGTAGAGCTTCCTCTTAGCTTTCAATCAAGATAAGATTCACTTGAATTTGAGATCTATGTAAAAAGGTATGGCATATATAGTTAAACAATGTCAATAATAAAAAGATGTTTGAAAATTAATAAAAATCAACGTTTGGCCCATTGAAGCCCAATATTACAAAACTCAGCTAAAATGACAAAAAAATCAGTAAAATATGTCAATGCACAAATTGAGCTACTAATGAATGTTAAGTAATGCTTAATCAATAACCCAACAAGTTGGTGTAATAGTGTAATGTCTCGTTGCATTCATATGAGTGAGAACAATTTATTTAACGTGAGAACTCGTGTTTGATTCTCATGGTGTGTAAAATTCCCTTGGGTCAATGCAAGCAAGATTATTCTCTAACCCAATGGGTTGGATGACAGTCGTGGTCTCTAACCTAGGACCCACAAAAATTTAGTTAACAGATAAAGTAAACAGAGCAAGGACATAAAGATTTTATATTGGTCTGTCTTTACCACTAAGATTTTAGCCAATTATTGACAACCTACCAAGTTTCCATTATCCTTTTCAACAAAGATACAAATTTTTTCAGTGTTACTTCTGGCTCTTACAAAAAGCTTTCCCAAGCTTTACATCCAAAGTATTTTTTTCTTATCAAGACACTTTTGGCTCTAAAACAAATCAGAAGATTTGTTTGGGTGAAGGTGCACATAAACAAAGTTAACATCTTAAAGACAAATATACAAGTTAAGCTCACTTTCTTTTTCTCTCAAGATTTACAATGTGTTTTGAGAGCTATACAACTTAAGAAAATTGAGTATAGAAAGAATGAAGGTTTGAAAGAATATTTAATTCAAAATTCACAACTTAAGCTCTTCAACTCTTTTGGTATTTATAGACTTCTTCAGCAAGTCACTGTTGTGAGTAAACAACCTTCATTTTGTGTCTATTGGATTGTTCGAAGCAAGTGTCCATTTGAATATTAAATGCAACATTGAATGTGAGTCCACTCCAAACTAATAAAACACTCTACTTTTCTTCCTTGAGTAACACTTCTTTGACTGACTTTAACAGTCTAATAAGCTTTTGCTCAAAAGTACTCTACACAATGGTGATATGTCTTTTTATTTGAAAAGAGAGTTTAAACTTGATTCTTCTTTTACTTTCTTCACTTTGATAGATCGTAAAAGAATATTTAGACATTTTCTTACTTATTATCATTTGACTCAACTAATTTTAATATAAATAAAATTTTCCTACTTACTATCACTTAATTGAATTACTTTATTGATTTTTTTTTATCTAACATGGAATGCACATTTTTCTTATGAAATGAAGTATGGAAATTTATGATAATATAAGCTTGATGCATGATTTGTTATAGAATTTTACATTAATTTGCAAATTATGGTTGGAAGTTTTTTCCTTGAGTATTTAAGTTGTTTTGACATTTAAAAAATATTTTTTATTACAATTGCAATTTTATATTTTTTAACCTAATGAAAAATTGAATTTCTAAATTTAGAAACATTCCATATTTTAACAATTTATTCCTTTAAATTTTTTAAAATAATACATATAAGTATTTCTTATATATTTACAACTTTGGGTGATTAACATTTTTTATAACCATTAGTTTTTTATGTCAAGAATAGTTAATATATGAATGGAGTTTAAATTTATTTTTGTATCAAAACATCCTTTCTTTTCTAATTTGAAAGTATAAAAATTATATTTTTAAAAATTATTATATATCCTATTTATGTTGTGTTAATTCATAATTATATTCATCTATCACATGAGTATCGATACCGGAACAAATCCATTTGAATGATTTTTCTATATAATCATTGGTTTTCGATGTCAAAAGACTTTTAAATATTTATATTTAATTTTAATATATGCAACTTATATTTGAATGGTGTTTAAATTTTTGTGCTATCAAAACATCTTTTAATTTGAAAGCATAAAAACTTATATTTTATAAATAATTATGTATTCTATTTATGTTGTGCTAATTCACATCTATCACACAAGTAACCATACTGGACAAATCAATTGGATGATTTAGTTTTTTTCAATCATTATTTTTTTATGTTAAGAGACATTTAAATATTTATATTTTAAATTTAATATATATAACTTTTAGAAGAATGATGTTTAAATTCATTTTTATATGAAAAATATCTTTCATTTTTAATTTGAAAGTATAACAATTATTTTTTTTAAAATTATTATATATTCTATTTATGTTGCACTAATTTATATTTATATCAATATGTTACACAAGTATTCATACTAAGGCAAATTCATTTGGGTGATTTCTTTTGTTTTATAATCATTGACTTCTTGATGTCAAGGACTCTAAGAGACTTATATTTATAATTAAATTTTAAAGTATATAACTTTTATATGAATGATGTTTAAATTTATTTTTATGTCAAAATAACCTTCATTTTTAATTTGAAAGTATAAAAATTATTATTTAAAAACATTATATGTTCTATTTATGTTGCACTTACACATTTATATCCATTTGTCCTACGAGTATCCATACTAGGACAAATACATTTGGGAGGAATACTAGTGACACTCTATGTGATACTTTCTTTTCAACACTCTTCCTATGGTTGACTTAAATTTGTTGAAAGTCACCAATTTTGGTAGGTCTCACTTATCATTAATGATTTTATCTCCTAATTTAAATGAGATTCACCAAAAGTTATTATTTTCAATAAATTTTAATGAATCACAAAAAAGTGTTGGAAAAAGAGTGTGAGAGAAAGTGTCACCAGTACTCCTCATACATTTGGATTTTTTTATGTCAAGAAACTCTTTCAATATTTATATTTAAATTTGATGTATACAACTTTTATATGAATGATGTTTAAGTTTTATTTTATATCAAAATATTCTTTTTTTTAATTTGATAGTATAAAATTTATTTTTTAAATTATCATACATATTCTATTTATATTGCGATAATCCATATTTATATTTGTGCAATGCATGAATAATCATATTGGGGTTAAATGATTTTGGTAGTCATTATTTTTTTATAATAATAGATTTGTAGAAGTCAAGAGAGTATTTCATAACATCTATGTATGAAAAAAGGTAATATTTTTATTTATTTAAAAAAGTAGTAATTGTAAGAGTAATTATAAAATAAGAATATTCAAATACACTCATTTTATTGTTACAAAATTTCAGAAGTTCTCATAAAAATGCGGCAATTTTATAGTAACATATATGAGATTTGCTTCATCTGCTTTTGCTTCCAAACAGATAAATCTTCACATTTAATCATATCCAAGAAAAAGATAAATAATTAATGAAGTTTTGTTTTCAAATCTCACGAGTTAAAATTCATAAAATTTTTATTTTCATATAAATGTTAACCATTTTTTAAAAACATAATTAATATTTATTTTAAAAATTGGATATTACTACATTTGTTCCTATATATAAAAAGCAAATGGTAGTATTTTTTTCCTAATTAAAAAAACATATGACCACTTACAAATGTATTAATTTTTAATTTCTTTTAACACCCTTAATTTATTGTGAAGTATATTAGTCAAATATAATAATTTCATAAAAGTGAATGCATTTAATTAGTTATTAATAATACAACTCTTATTCATTAGTTGAAAAGGTTATTACTTGAACTATGAGTAATATCATTGTATCTAAACATTATTTAAAATAATTAATTATTTTTATATTTTTGAAATAAAATTTAAATTTATGAAATATTAATTAAAATGAACTAATTTAACTATTTTTATTGGTTTTGATGAATTAAGTATTTGTTTTTCATATATAAAAACAAGGATAATATTTTTTTAATGGGATAGTATTGTCAATAATTAATATAAATATTTAATTTAATCATTTTAATAATATTATTTGTCACATTGTTGCTAAGAAGTCTGTGTTTAATTTTTATGATCGGCAAATTACACTAGATACTAAAAAGAAATCTCAACAAACATACTCACATACTTTGTTTTTGTTTATCTTGTGTTTGTTGCATTAGATGAATTTTTTTATTTTTATTTTATCACACTTTTTGATGATTACACTCAATTTTTTTAAGGAAGACAATTATGGTATTTCATTCATAATAAAAGAAAAAATATATTTAGGAGGTTGATTGAAAACATGCTAGCATACAATCTTGACACCCTAACTAATGTGCGGGCCACATGATTAACTAGCTCTAGAACATAATTCACCAATAAGTTTGGAAAACTAAGAAGAATCCTTTTAAATTTATTGATTAAAACTTGTAAATCAGAATTGCCAGAGGAATTATTGTATAAAGTCTCCACTATTACTTTTGCATTCTTCTCAACATCAATGTTCTGAAGATTCTGCTCCTTTATCCACGTAAGAGCATGCAATAAGCTCCAAGCTTCGAGTTCTGCTGGGTTGGGATAGCCATTCGTCAAGTTGTTGTATATATAGCTACCATGAAGTGACCCCATTCATTCGTTATGCAAAGGCGCATCCCAAATATACATGTTATGTTCTTTGAAAACCAAAGCATCAATATTGCACTTTAAACGGCCTGTAGGCGGAGGATGCCATGATTCAATTCGTTGCTGATGCTGAACAGGTTTAGAAGATGGAGTTCTGACCGGTTTCCATTCGATCAAGTTTTGGTATGCCAAAGAAACAAAGATCATTGCTGGTGTTTCAAAATTCTCCCATATTTTCTCATTTCTCCACTGCCAAATTGCCCATCTCTGGTAGTCATCATGATGCAAAGAGTCTATGATTTTAAAGATAAGTTCTGTGATATATTCCTTCAGATTGATGAACAAGAGGCTGTATTTTTGTCCAAAGGCCAGCTGCATGCCAAACAGAGATTGCACTCTTGCAGCCAAAAAAGAGATGCCAGTTGTTCTCGAGATTATTGTGGCAAAAAGAACATGTTGAGGGACATTGCACTCCCTTTGATTGGAGTCTGACTCTTGATGGAACACACTCCAAATAAGGTGTTTTTTTTTTTTTTGGTTGAATCCGAAGGGACCATTGCTTCCTTTAAACACTTAAATTCTATTATGTGTTAATATAGTTGTGATTTTGTATATTTTAAATATATTTTAGTAAATGTTATCCTGTTGTTTCTTTGCATTAAATAAAGATCATAACATTTAAGATAAAAATATGGTGTTAGTTGAATAAAAATAAATAAATTTTAAGTAAAATTTGTTCCATTCTTTTACATTTATATGTGTTTATTTTTACATGTCAGCAAATCACATTGGAATGAATAACACATGTTAAATACTTGATATATTAATTCTATTATGATTTTTCATATTTCAAACATATTTTTAATAAATATTATTCAATAATCCACTTTCATTAAATAATGACAGTGACATTTAAGATGAGATGAACTTCAGACATTAATAGGATAAAAAATTAAAATTCAAATATAATTTGTTACACTTTTTTATTAATTATTTATGTCTATTTTCTCACTTGCTTTTTTGTTGTAAATAGCCATTTGGTTGATCTTGAAATGCATGGGAGAAAGATGTAATCACCTTATAAACAGTTTGAATTTTATGTGTGCTTATGCATAAGTTAAAATATTACACTTATTGTATTAATTCCTGATTTTTCCTATTTTAAATATTTTCTTAATAAATATTTTTCAATTGTTTAGTTCTATTAAATAAAAGTAATACATTTAAAATAAAATTATAGCATTAGTATAAAAAAGTAAAAATTATCATATTCTTTTATAGATATCTATCTTCATTTTTACTGTTAAATAAAAAATAAAATCTAAAGAAAGAGACTCAACTCCTCTGGAAAAAAACTAGTTACTCTAAAAAATAATTGATCGATAGGAAATTATTATTAATAGCACATTAATTTAATTGCAGATAACAAATTAGTAGTATAATTACTAATATAATTACAAATAACATATTAATCGAGAGTAATGCCAACAGAGTTGCTGATAGATCAAATTACAAAATTTTCACACATAAACAAAACAAAATACAATTTTATACAAAAAATATTGTTAAAGAATCATTAAAAATAAACATTAATCTATAGATAAAATTAAGTCATTAATTACTCTTAATGTTGCACGCGTTAAAAAGACCGTAAAAAAGGTCAAGCCACATTTCACCAAATAGAACAAAGAAAAATCATTCACCCATCTCAGTGTGTTATCGAACTCTGCAGCTTGACCTAACAAAGTATCAAATTTCCAATCCAGTGTTGAAATTCAAAACTGTTAACCCGTTTAGTTTATCTACACAATCCACTCAAATTATTTCGTTTGAATAAAGTTCACTTGAAATTTGAACAAATAAAACTTCAATCACAAATCACAATCAATTTGATAAAAACATATCACAATGTTGACAATCTCGTTCCGGGAAATCTTTTTACCATTCAATGTATAATATAGTACTGCGAAGGTGAACCGCCAGACTTGGATGCCACGCACGCCAGTGGTTATGGTCTAGGATCAATAGTGGAACAAATATCACAAATAGATAATATAAAAAATAAAAAAAGTAACCAAAAAAAGACAAAAATTAAAAACCCTACGGTTCGAAGAAGCTCCAGGCTTGAATTGCACATTTTTTAATTTTTAAAATTGAATAATAAAGTCGTAACAATATGAACTACACTACACACTTAAATTTGAGAGGCCGAGAAATGAAACGTAAGTAACCAAAACAAAATACATGTAAAGAAAATGGACACACACAAATATTAATTTGATTTTATTAATATTTAGAAGATTTTTTTAGTTTACATGTGTAATGATGATTTATTTAATGGATTTGAATTATATATATATATATAAAATTTCTTAGATTAACCTATACACTTTAAATAAAATTAGTCTTTTGATTCAATAAATTAAATAATTTTTTTAAAAAAAAGTAGAATAAAAAACGAAAAAGAGAAAGAGAGAGTGTGTGCTCGTCATAACTCATACGTTTGCTTTTTGAGTATCCAAAAACTAACAGAAAGATTATACCTTGTCTCTCTCGCCTTCTCTCAATTTCACACATCGCACTACACAAAACACAAAAACAAAACCCTATTTCCTATTTCACACACCCAACGCACACTCTCGCTCTTTCTCCCCATTCCCTTTCGCTCTCCAACTCCGAACCAAACACTAACCAACACTCCTATTTCTTCTTCTTCTCTCCCTTTTCGCATTCGGCTGTAAGGCCTTGGCGGTTATTGTTCAAACGTCGACGTTTCGGTTCTCATCATTATCAATCACTGCCTCACCTCTAGGGTTAGTTCGTTCCCCTTTTTTCCGTGTTCGTGTTTTTGCTCTCGCAATCAAGCGTCGACGTTTGTCCTCTGTAACCCTAGTTCCGGAGGAGCTTTTTTTCTCTCACACCCTTCAATTAATCACGTGCGGTTTATTTTCTCTCGGGTTTTGTGGTTTTCCATTACCTGTTCTCTCCGTGTTCTACACTGAGTGCATCGTTGCCCTTTTTAGGGCTTTATTTTGTTTTTTTTTTTTTTTCAATTTTGGTTCCATGGATGGGTTTGCAATGCGTTGAGTTCTGCCATTGCTGCCATATTTATGCTCTGATTCTTCCAATTGGTGGTTTCTGGAATTGTGTTGGAGAGATGGAAAATCTGTGAGGGGGTTTATAGTGGAAATTGGTGTTTTGGTTTAACGATGGAGGCGTAGCTTAGAGAAGGTCGTCCTTCGCAACATTGTCTTATGTTTCAAGACACAGGTTTCTTGGTAGGAGAAAATAGGGTTTGTGTTGGAGCAGTTGTTGAGTATGCTATGGTCTTTGTAGATTAAATAGCAGGTTGTTTGGTTGGGGAGGTTGGATATTTTTATAACTGTTGGAGGAAAGTGAATTGTGGAGTAATTGAATTTTGCCGTCGAAGTAACTGTTATTCGATTCTGATCGGAGCAGTTTTGTGGGTTTAAATTGATTAGGTTATGTTTTAGAAGAGTCAGGAGTGGAGCAAATAAGAGAAGGGAGATTTGTACACGATACTAACAAGTAACAAGTGTGATAGTACTACTACTTGGGGGTGGAGTTGGTGAAGAGGTGCATGCGATTTTTCTTGGTGTTTCTGATGATGTTCAGTGTTAGTTATGGAAAGAAGTGAACCTGCATTAGTTCCAGAATGGTTGAGAAGTGCTGGAAGTGTTGCCGGGGCTGGAAGTTCAGCCCAACAGTTTGCCTCCTCGTCTGCTCATACTGGTAATTTCGATGTTCTTTTTTTTTTTTTTTGTATTCTTTATGTTTTAATGCTTTTGTTTGATTTAATTTAGAATGCCATGTTCTCATTTAAGATGCACACGCACAACAAGGTTTTGAAAAACGGTTTGCAATCCGTAACGTCATTGTTTTTGTACTCTCCTCGACCGCAATTTTGGCTGAATTTCTGTGCAATTTATGCAATTTAAAACCTTGGCTATTAAGTGTCTTATCCGTTCAAAAGGGGGGGAAATAATAACTGTCTTGACATTGTTGTGTAGATTCTCTTTCCGTAAGGAATAAATCTTCTAAGAATGGTAGCGATTTTGATAGCGCTCGCTCTGTGTTTCTTGAACGGACATCCTCATCAAATTCGCGAAGGAGTTCTATGAATGGTTCTGCCAAGCATGCCTACAGTAGTTTCAACAGAAATCATCGTGACAAGGACCGTGACAGAGAGAAAGATAGATCCAGTTTTGGAGATCACTGGGACTGTGATGGTTCTGACCCATTGGCTAACATCTTTCCTGGAAGGATGGAGAGGGATACATTACGGCGTTCTCATTCAATGGTTTCCAGGAAACAGAATGAGGTTATACCTCGTAGAGTTGTAGTTGATACTAAATCTGGTGGCAGCCATCAGAACAATAGCAATGGCATACTTTCTGGGAGTAATGTTAGTAATAGCATTCAGAAAGCTGTATTTGACAAGGATTTTCCATCACTTAGTACTGAAGAGAAGCAGGGAATAGCTGATGTGGTTAGGGTTTCATCTCCTGCTTTGGGTGCCGCTGCCAGTCAGAGTCTACCTGTTGGTAGTTCAGCTTTGATTGGAGGGGAGGGATGGACATCTGCACTAGCAGAGGTACCTGCTATAATTGGGAGTAGCAGTACTGGATCTCTATCAGTTCAACAAACTGTTAATACAACTTCTGGGTCTGTAGCATCAAGTACAACAGCCGGCCTTAATATGGCTGAGGCATTGGCACAGACTCCATCCCGAGCTCGCTCTGCTCCCCAGGTAGTGGAGCTAGTTGCCTGTGTCACTAGCTTCTTTATTCTTATTCTTCAATTAATAATGATTTTATTTATATCCATGATCAATTAATAAAGCCTAATCAATTGTAGGTGCTGGTCAAAACCCAAAGGCTTGAGGAACTGGCTATCAAGCAGTCAAGACAGTTGATTCCAGTAACACCCTCAATGCCTAAAGCTTCGGTAAGAGAATTACCTTGTGAAATATGGTTTATAGTTTGTGTTTTGCAAACTTTATTCTGTTTTAGATTGCATTGCTAAATTTTATTTCTTACAGTTAATCTATATCCATATGTAGCTCATCTTTTAATTGATATTTTGTATATTAAATTTTATGTTTGTGTGGTAATTTTAATTAGTATAAATGTATAACCAGCCTGTACTGTAAGTTAATCTTTATCCATATGCAAGTTTGACTTGTACTTCGGCCATCTATTTTATTTTGTTTGCATTGGAGTGCTATTTAGTGGTATGTGGTAAACATCATAGTTGAGGTTAACAATTTAAAAAGTGTTTTGAATGGCCTGGAATGCTTTTGGATGATTAAGAAGTGTTCTGAACTTAGTTGAGCTCTGGATTAAGTAAATATTGATGAAATGGGTAGATGAGATAAGTAGGTAACCTTTATATTTTCTTTTGTTCATTGAGTCATGAAGCATATTATTAATATCTTCAAGTGGTTTCTTATTAGTCGTATTTTTATGCTCCTGTCACACTCGACAGATATGAATATGATAAATATTTCATTTTACAAATACTACATGATGGGACCTAAATCTGAAAATGTCATCAACTGTCTATCTTCTAAACATGTTACTTTGATCTAGTGTGCAAGTCTGGGTGTACTGGTTCGCCAATTTGCATCTAAGTATTTCCCTGTTCGTGTGGTCTCGACTCTGGACTACCTATCTCTCCAGCATCTCTTATGTGGCGTATTCGTGTGCTGGGTGTCATGATTTGATATTCAATTTCTTAGGAAAATCCCTTTTAATTTTTTATGGTGGGCACAATATCAGTGTAATCATTTTTACAAATGAATTGTTGCTTAGCAAAGAAATGCCGGAGACATACTTATGCATAACTATAACCATCTTTTATGGTCAATTTATGTCATGATAAGCTGACAACAGATGTTTGCCTGCTTTAGTTAACTTACAAGTATTACAATGCCCCTTTTAAATATAATCCAGCATTTGTTCACTTTTACTACCTTTCATTTCCTGCAATCTTAAATTGTTTTTCCATGCTTACTCTGGTTTTTATGGACGTATCTATTATACATTAATTTTTTATTTCTTTAGAGGATACTTAAAATTGATTGTGTTGACTGTCAGGTTTGTTCTTAATGTTTCATTACTATCAAGAGTGATTTTGGTTGTATAATGCTCCATTTGTTTCCATGTATATATTGAAATCTGTGGTGGAATAAGGATTATGTATAGGATGCATTTTTTGTTTTCAATCTGTCAATGATATCAAAATTGGATTCTAGGCATACTTCCAAAACTTCAGAAGTTTATACTTTCTAGCATCATGTGTATATTACTTTCTTGTGTTCAATAAAAGATAAAAGATTGAGTTATTTTCTTTTCTGTTAAAGTCTTTGATGATTTATTGTAATTTTCTTTTCTGTTAAAGTCTTTGATGATTTATTGTAATTTTCTTTTCAGGTTCATAATTCTGAGAAATCAAAGCCCAAAACAGCTATCAGAAATGCTGATATGAATGTAGTTACCAAAAGTGTGCCCCAGCAACCGCCTGCATTGCACATTGCAAACCAATCTGTTCGTAGTGTAAATTCCAAAGTTGATGCTCCAAAGACATCTGGAAAGTTTACTGATCTTAAATCAGTAGTGTGGGAAAATGGCACTTCCCCTACCTCTAAGGATGTATCAAATCCAACAAATTATTCTAACAGCAAACCAGGAAATCAACATGCTGTTGCTTTAGGAGCTGCCTCTGCACCATTGAGGAACCCGAATAACCTAAAATCCCCCACGGAGCGGAAGCCAACTTCTATGGATTTGAAATTAGGTTCCAATTTGGAGAAGAAACATTCCATCTCTCAAGTGCAGAGCCGGAATGATTTCTTCAATCTCATTAAGAAGAAAACATTGATGAACTCCTCTGCAGTTCTTCCAGACTCTGGCCCAATGGTTTCATCTCCTGCCATGGAGAAATCTGGTGAAGTAAATAGGGGAGTAATAGTTAGCCCTTCCGCAAGTCCTCAGTCTCATGGAAATGGTACTGAACTGACTAGCAATGGCACCCATGCTCATGAAGAGGTTCACAGACTTTCTGATAATGAAGAGAAAGAATCAAATCCCAGTGTTACAATATATCCAGATGAGGAAGAAGCTGCTTTCCTTCGGTCTCTTGGCTGGGAGGAGAACTCAGATGAGGATGAAGGCCTTACAGAGGAGGAAATCAATGCTTTCTATCAGGAGGTGATAATCTCTTATCTTGATCTTGTCTTGTAGTGATTATGATAATTACAATTTAAACTTGCATAGTTTTTTCATGCATCGATGTGATGTATTGTGTGAATGTTGACCCTAGTGTAGTTAAAATGCCTTGCGTTTTTAATGAAATGGGTTCAAATTTCATGTTGTGGACTTGTGGTTCATTTGTCCAAATTGCATGTTTGACTAGCTCTAAACAGTGATTATTCTTGCCGTAGCAAATTACATTTTAATGCAACTTGCTGTGACCATATGGGGTTTGTCTACTTACTTTTCGTTGGCTTTTGTTTTCCAGTGCAAGAAATTGGACCCAACTACATTCAAGCTATGCCAGGGTAAGCAGCCAAAGCTGTCCAAGTTGTTTGAATCTTATGCATCTAACTTGTGCGAATCTTCTGCTGAGTTGAGCTCTTCTGATCCCAGATCTGAAGCTTGATGTACTGTTTCTTTAATCATAGTTAGATCCAAGTTTCAATTTTTGATGGCAGATGACTAGTTCCATTCCTTTTGTTCTGAAGGCCAATGATTTGAGAGTGAAAGAAGAGGGGTGGGTTTTGATTGGAACCCTGCATTTTGCAAATATTGCAATAAGTTACAGGTGCCTCGATCCTGCCTGGTTTACAGGGAATTTTTTTTTCCTTTTTGTTTTTCTGGTTAAGGTTATAGGGTTGGTAGGGTAGGGGCTATTTTGCTGCAGTGGAAAGGTGCTGGGCCATTGCATCTTTTGGGGTATTATGATCCGTTTCTTTTCTTTCATGAGGGTTTGATTCTACATGATAAAGTTTATGCTGTTTTTGGTCAATTTTACAAAAAAGAGGGAAGTTAAAAATTTATTTTTAATTTTAGAGCATGTTGATATGATTATTTTTAGATGTATTTTTTGGGGGATTACCTGGTTCACATTCTGGTTGCTGTTCACGCAGCACTGTTAAAAATCACATCAATCAATCAATGATATCGAGATGAAAATAGAACTTCACTCTTTTAATTGTTTTCTATCCAATATTTCTTATGCTTTTAAATCTGATATGAGCTGTTGCCTCTAATTTAGAAGAAACGGCGCAATTAACAGCCAAATCTCTAAACGGTTTGAATAAGTAAATAATGAAAACTAATAGTATAGGTTTACATCAACGTTCGTTTCTTCCATAAATTTAATTAAGGAACTGGTTAAAATAAGTATTTTTTTTTGTTTTATGTAATATTAAAGCATGTTACTTTATAAAGGATTTCTTAATATTGAGAATAATTTTTATAAGTTAAAATGTTTCGAATAAGTTTTTTCTAAATGTATAAATAGTTGTCTATGAAAACGAGATTATGTGGTAATTTACATTGTTAATTTAATGAAAGGAATCGACTTGATTCATTTGTTTAATTACTTTTTTTGGGTGCAACCTTATATATAGATGGATGGGTTTGAACTTGAGACTTGAAATTCTTACATTCAGTTTTAAGCCTTTCATTAATTTGATATTCATTATTTGGAAAAAAATATTGACATGATTATACTTTGAACATGAGGCCATTTTTTTACACAAATATATCTTTTAATATTTTTATATACCTAACTATTCCCTCACCCCTCCCAAATTATGAGTGTTGCTAGGTGCACCTAGCATTATTGTTGGTGCACCCAACATTCTTAAAAAATGGTAAAATTGTCCTTGCTTAATTTTTCTCCTACGGATCAACTTGATCATTATTTATAATAAATCAATATTTTTAAATATATTATAATTAATAAAATAAAAAATATATTTAATTATATTATAAATAAATATCAAGTTGATTCGTAAGTCTCTTACGGATCAACTTACGGATCAAGTTGATCCGGAAGTCTCTTACGGATCAACTTGATCCGTAAGAGAAAAAATAATTATAATATACTTTAAAATACAACATATTTATTTATAATATAATTAAATATATTTTTTATTTTATTAATTATAATATATTTAAAAATATTGATTTATTATAAATAATTAATTTTTTAATATATTTTTTTAGAATAAATTTGTTTAGAAGATGATATTAAAATACTTACTCAGTCCCATTATAATTATTGTTTAAGGTTATTCTATACATATTAATAAAAATCAATAAATACATAAAAGATAATATTATAAAGAATTAATCATATCATTATTAATATTATAAAGAATATAAAAAAAATAATTAGTATTATATAAAAAATTAAAATACTAACTACTTTATAATACATTTTTTTACATGATCATTAGTATAAGTGAGAAAATTGTAATTATAAGAGAATTTAAAAATATTAGTACGTTATATAAGATCTTAGATAGCGAATGATGTCCATTTTTTTGGTTAATTATTTTTTTACACCCTTTTCAACTTCTTTATTTCAATTATATTTAAAGTTATATTTTAAATTATTTTTTATTAGTTGGTAAACTAAGTTAACTAGACCATTTTAATAACACGCGTGTATATAGACACAAATGGAATACACAATCAATGAAAATAAATAAAACTAACATTAGTAATGAAAATAAATAAAACCAACAATACTCATGAAATGAGTTCATGTACAATATTTGTATATACAAGGAATATCAATGTAAAATATGTACATAAACTACGCCTGATCAGTGCGCCGCCTGCGTCTACACCTAACGTATATTAGATGGTCCTGTGTCACACTCCTGGTTCTTCGATCACCTCATGCGTCGATGAGCCAAGCGTGACCACCCCTAGACTCAAATGACGCTTCAACCTCTCAGCAATGTCATCACAAACTTCCTGTTACATACAAAACAAACTAATTACACAAATTATTATGCAAATATTGAGGTAAATGACGTAAATTATTAGTATTACTTACCACTGCATGTCTGGGCTCCTCCGCAGATGTCGACGATGCTCCTGACTCCGGCACGCGAGGGATATCCGTCTGCGGGGCCTGAGGGACGACTCGGGGCTGCGGGGCGTGACCATGAGGCAGAGGATCTAATGCGTGGCCTGGTGTCATGAAAGGATGGGAGATGCGAAAGAACCAGTCGATGTAGTCACTGGAACACGCCCCTGGCACAACGCACACCTCACCTGCAGGTACGATATGATCCTCATAGTGCATCCACCTATCGTGTATATCATCATACGAGACCCATGAATCGACAGGAGGAGCAGGAATGGTCTGTGTGTAACCAAACTGCCACACGACCCTCTCCGGTCGGTAATAAACAGCAACAGGCCCCCAGCGCAAGAGACCAGAATAGCATGATCTGACGTGGAAGTCCTGGACCTCCCGATGCTCCCCCATACGGGATCCAACAGACATACGGAATCCGGAGTCGGTCCAGGCGCTCCCTGTATGACGGCGTGCGAATGATCTTCACGGTCTTCTTTGTCGCAATCCACCTGCACGCACGCGGAGAAGCCTCGTCGTAGTCCTGATCAGCGGTGGACTCCACAACCGAGGGAAAGTGCTCGTAAATCCAGCACCACAGATGTAACATTCAAATTATAAACATTAATAATGAAAGTGTAACAAAATTTAAAGTTGAACATTGTTTAGCCTGAATGAATGAAAAACATATTTGTTACCTACAACAGTGTGATGTAACCGCCAAGCTGTCGACTGTGGCTCATGGATGCATCGTTCAGCTGGTCGTACATATGAACCAAAGCAGCCACTCCCCAAGCGTACCTCTCTGTCATACTGAGGTCACGAAGGGCCTCCAAGTAGACAACATGGACATTGGTTGCACTCTTGTTAGCAAACAGAGTGCAACCCAGTAAGTGAAGAAGATATGCACGAGCCGCAGCTGTCCAATGACCTGCCTGGCATCGGCGCTGATATATATCACGTACCCATTGCAGGCGTACGTACGGTCCACGACACTGGACTGTCTCAACCCTAGCAGACTCTGGAGACACCATCAACAAGTCCACCAGCATCTGAACCGCATCATCCACGTGCAAGGGCTCAAATGCGTGAAAGTCGCCTATAACGGGAAGATGAAGAAGAGAGGAGACATCGTCCAATGTGATGGTGAGCTCTCCCACTGGGAGATGGAAACTAGATGTCTCCTGGTGCCACCGCTCCACAAACGCGGACAAAAGTCCCTGATCGCCGGTGTCTACCGAACACGCGATCAGAGGACTTAGTCTTGTACCAGCAATAAGTCCCTCAATGGCAGGGACAGGCCTGCCTAAACTGTGGACCTTCCTCCCATGAGAGGATAACTTCAATTCAGGATGCTCTTGAATTGAAGTATAAAAGGAACGCAAAATTCGTTAAAATTATCATTTAAAGGAAAACTAATAGTATAATTTACAAGTAACTAAAAATAAATAGTATAAATACCTCTCCCGTCCATACGCTGCAAGCAACGTGATCCGCATACGCTGTCAACACGGATGGGTCGCTCGGACCACCCGGAAATCCCTGAGGCTGATCCTCAGCCGCCTCTACGCCTGCGTCCACAAGAATGTCCGCAGGAATGTCCTCCACAGCAGCTGGTGCCTCCACCGGGTCATCCTGAACATCTGACGCAGGGATGACTGGCTCATCGACGTGATCCACAGTCACAATGACTCACTGCCTCCGTGCGGATGCAGTAGGTCGTCGACGCTGCGGAGCATCATCAGAATCATCACGATCTCCTCTGCCCACACCTCTGCCAGTGACCTGACCTAAGGCACGACCTAATCCTCTAGTCCTAACCATGATCTGCAAATGAGTACCGCAAAATCCATCACTCATTTCATTCTCTCAAATTTTATGCGTGAGTCTCACAAAGCCACCAAAGCCAGATGACAAATGAAAATGATTAAAATCATTGAAAGCATTGAAATCATTGACTAAATCAATAAGCACACACACACTTGTGTGTTCGAAATCATTGAATGAAGATGGAATATCCAACGTCATCACCTATTACATGTGGCTGTCAAGTTTTCGAATGCAGAGTTCAATCACAATTGAATTTATCTTATTATTTTCAATAGTTAGTATCTGTGATAGACCTGCTATTTTGTATCTGATGTTGCTTCACATTGAATTTATCTTATTATTTTCAGTAGTTAGTAAGAAATTGGAAACATGTGTCTATGATAATTGTGAAAACATCCAAATTTGATATCAATCTCTATCACAATCGTAGTTACATTGTTAACCATAAACAACGGGAGATAGAACTAGTGCTAAGAAATTTGAGCAAAGTGAAAGAGTATTTATGCTTTGTTCTAAGCTGAGATTTTGATGTGATTAAAGAAAGCACATCAAGCATGAGGTGCCCTTTCTTGGCCTCTGGCAATAGAGAGAAGTGCTAAAGAAATGAGGAAGAGGAAGGACAAGCCAATGTGACTCATGGTTGTCTCTTTGGTTTTGCGTAAATGACTTGGAAGCAGAAAAGGAGGTAGCTTTTGGAGGTTATATTAGACCTATACTCAAATTCTAAAACAGTATCAGAGTCTATCCTAGATTCACTCTTAGGCCAACCATACTTATCTACACTCTAGATGTATTTTCTTAGACATAAAAAGGTGTTATTGGATCACCCATATTTGTATCCACTCTAGATGTTTATTTCTAGGCATCAGGGGGTGTTGCTATTGGCTGCTCACCTTTGTCCATGCTCCAAAGGTAGACTCCTTATAAAGGTTGGGGCAATCATCACCTTAAAAGCTGGTTTTGTGGAATTGAGTTCGGCCATAAGTCCAAATTCTAAGATAGTATCAAAGTCTATGCTAGATTCGTTATTGGGCTACTTGTATTTGTCTATGATCTATGCTATAGATGTTTATTCTCAAGTGTGAAGGTTCTGTTATTGGTCCACCTCCCATTTGTCTATGCTCTATGCTATATAGGACCAATGTAGTCTTTATATGGCTTGGGTAGTCCTCACTTGTCAAGCCAGTTTTGTGGAGTTAAGTTAGGTCTTTAAACTTAAATTCTAAGAACATATAAGTTTATTCCATATATAATCTATTATAGAACAAAAATTCATCAAATGAAGCAGTTGGTGACTCAGTAGCTATAACGTATTGTAAAGCATCAAACTGTATAAAGGAAAAAATTGAACGCGTGGCGGTTGGCATCTCGTGCATGTAGAAGGCAGTCCGACAGAGGTAATACAATAGTCTTGTGTAAGCATGTGTGGGCAGTTGGTGTAGCTAGTGCTCTGTCTTCAGACATTCGGTATTTAGTGGAATAAGTAAAGAGAAGATGTGGATTGGTATGGGATGTAACAGATTCTTACATTTTTTAGTAGGTATCCAGCATATTAGTATCAAATCATCTTTGATCATCTTCATAGTGGAGCTTTTATTCGTCTTTATTCTCAAATGACCAGACCATCTAAGGCGAAATTCTATCATCTTTCATCAATAAGTGGTACTCTGACTTTTTGTCTTAACACATTCATTCCTAAGCTTTTATATTTTGTTATATTTCCACTAATTTCACCACAACATTTTGATATTTATAAAGCTTTTATATTAAGTCTCTTGTTTTTCTTTTTCTGCCATAACTTAAGCCTATACATAATTCTTTACCCTATGTGTGGTTCCTAAAGATTAGTATAATCATCACATACTAGGTATCTTTTAGAATTTTTTAAATGAAGAAGAGGATACTATTTCGATAATCAATATATAATCATAATTCATGATAATCAATCTAATCAATATAATCATAATTCATGCTAATCAATATATACTATTTCAATAATTCCCTGAAAAAGGATACATCTATATATAATCATAACTCATGCTAATCAATCTAATTCATCCTGAAAAGAGGATACAATTTGTAAAATGATGTTGTGGCTATTTACGGATCAGGTGATCCGTAAGCATTTTCCTCTTACGGATCAAGTCCATCCAGAAACGGCAATGATGGCAATGGTTACTTTGTTCGCCGCCTGATACTATACTCAGGGGTGGACGCTGGTTCCTGGTTCGAGTCTCCTCTCGAAGGCCAAAGTTCTATCCTACAGCTTTGCCTGAGCCTGA